>NW_015091410.1:43174-47247 GCF_001431845.1 Calidris pugnax | reverse complement strand
GGACCACAGCACCCAAAACCAACTCATGGCACTCACAACTTGTCACCCAAGATGGTCCACGGCTCCATCCCGACATCCAGGATGGACCACGGCACCCAAAAACGACTCATCGCACCCCAACTCGGCACCCAGGATGGACCACAGCACCCCAAGGAAGATGATGGAACCCCATCCTGACATCCAGGATGGACCACGGCACCCAAGATGGTTGGTGGAACCCCATCTTGACATCTAGGATGGACCTCGGCACCCAAAAACGACTCGTTGCACCCCAACTTGGCACCCAGGATGGACCACAGCACCCAAAACCAACTCATGGGACTCACAGCTTGTCACCCAAGATGGTCCACTCAGGATGGACCACAGCACCCAAGATGGTTGGTGGAACCCCATCTTGACATCTAGGATGGCCAATGGCACCCAAAAACAACTCGTTGCACCCCAACTCAGCACCCAGGATGGACCTTGGCACCCAGGAGGGCTGGTGGAACCCCATCTCAACAACCAGGATGGACCACGGCACCCAAGATGTTTGGTGGAACCCCATCTTGACATCTAGGATGGCCAATGCCACCCAAAAACGACTCATTGCACCCCAACTCGGCACCCAGGATGGACCACAGCACCCCAAGGAAGATGATGGAACCCCATCCTGACATCCAGGATGGACCACGGCACTCAAGATGGTTGGTGGAACCCCATCCCGACATCCAGGATGGACCTCAGCACCCAAAAACGACTCGTTGCACCCCAACTCAGCACCCAGAATGGACCACAGCACCCCAAGGAAGATGATGGAACCCCATCCTGACATCCAGGATGGACCACAGCACCCAAGATGGTTGGTAGAACTCCATCCCCACATCCGGGATGGACCACGGCACCCAAAAACGACTCGTTACACCCCAACTTGGCACCCAGGATGGACCACAGCACCCAAAACCAACTCATGGGACTCACAGCTTGTCACCCAAGATGGTCCACTCCACCCCCAAGAGGGCTGGTGGCACCCAGGATGGACCACAGCATCCAAGATGGTTGATGGAACCCCATCTTGACATCCAGGATGGACCATGGCACCCAAAACCGACTCGTTGCACCCCAACTCGGCACCCAGGATGGACCACAGCACCCCAAGGAAGATGATGGAACCCCATCTTGACATCCAGGATGGACCACGGCACCCAAGATGGTTGGTGGAACCCCATCCCGACATCCAGGATGGACCATGGCACCCAAAACTGACTCGTTGCACCCCAACTCGGCACCCAGGATGGACCACAGCACCCGAGATGTTTGGTGGAACCCCATCTTGACATCGAGGATGGACCACAGCACCCAAAAACGACTCATTGCACCCCAACTCATCACCCAGGATGGACCACAGCACCCTGGAGGGCTGGTGGAACCCCATCCTGACATCCAGGATGGACCACAGCACCCAAGATGGTTGGTAGAACCCCATCCCGACGTCCAGGATGGACCTCAGCACCCAAAAACGACTCGTTGCACCCCAACTCGGCACCCAGGATGGACCACAGCACCCGAGATGTTTGGTGGAACTCCATCCCGACGTCCCCCATTGCCAAGAGCACCCAACACCGACTCATGGGACCCCCAAATTGCCACCCAGGAGGGTTTGTAGCACCCACCGCCACCTTGGGCCCCCCCAACTTGGCCCCACACACCCCCCAATAAACCACGCAAGCGCCCTGTCACCTCCTTTATGGGTGCTGGGACAGGGGGTGGGGTGGGGGAGCCCCCCAAGTCCTGGTGGGTCCCGTGGGGTGGGGAGAGGCTGAGCCCGGCCACAACTCGCCGCAGCGATGACCTCCTGGTCACTTCTTGGCCACCTTGGCCTGTTTGTGCTTTGGGGGCGCCCAGCGTAGGCAGATGGAGTCCACTTGTGGGGTGGGAGAAGAAGACAGTTATGGGGTGAGGAAGAGGGGGGAGGGGTGGGGTTTGGTTAATTAAGAGGGAGGGGGTTAACGAGGTACCGGTGATGGGGGGCTTCTTGTACTGGGCGCTCTTGAGGTGCTCCTCCACCAGCTTGGGGGTGACGCAGATGACGTGTTGTCCCTTCCAGTACTTGACCATGTTGAGGGACTGGAGGGTGCTGATGATGTCCGTCTGGGTGATGCTGGTCATCTGGCTGCGGGGGACGGACTGGGGGTGACTGGGAGGGACTGGGAGAGACTGGGAGGGACTGGGAAGGACCTTCCTGGTCTGACTGGGAAGCTCCTGGTGACCATCTGAGCTCCCCGATGGAGAGGTTGGTCAACAAGTTCCTCAGGTTCTCCAGTAGGATGTGTCATCCCATGTTACTGGGATGACTGGGGGGTTTACTGGTCTTACTGGGGGGTTACTGGTCTTACTGGGAGGCTCCTGGTGACCACCTGAGCTCCCTGATGGAGAAGTTGGCCAACAAGTTCCTCAGGTTCTCCAGTGGGACGTGTCATCCTATGTTACTGGGGGGTTACTGGGATCACTGGGGGGGGGTTACTGGTCTTCTTGGGATGCTACTGGTCTTACTGGAAGGTTACTGGGAGGCTCCTGGTCTTACTGGGAGGCTCCTGGTGCCCTCCTGAGCTCCCTGATGGAGAGGTTGGCCCAGAAGCTCCTTGGGTTCTCCAGTAGGACACATCATCCCATGTTACTGGGGGGTGCTGGGGGGTTACTGGGAGCACTGGGGGGGGCTACTGGTCTTCTTGGGATGCTACTGGTGCTACTGGGAAGGTACTGGTCTTACTGGGAGGTCACTAGGAGGCTACTGGTGTCCAACCTTGATGGAGAGGTTGGCCAAGGGGTTCCTTGGGTTCTCCAGCAGCGCCCGTGATCCCACCTTACTGGGGGGCACTGGGGAGTTACCGGGGGGTTACTGGGAGTTACCAGGGGGTTACTGGTGCTACTGGGAAGGTACTGGTCTTACTGGGAGGTCACTAGGAGGCTACTGGTGTCCAACCTTGATGGAGAGGTTGGCCAAGGGGTTCCTTGGGTTCTCCAGCAGCGCCCGTGATCCCACCTTAAGGGGGGGCACTGGGGAGTTACCGGGGGGTTACTGGGAGTTACCAGGGGGTTACTGGTGCTACTGGGAAGGTACTGGTCTTACTGGGAGGTCACTAGGAGGCTACTGGTGTCCAACCTTGATGGAGAGGTTGGCCAAGGGGTTCCTTGGGTTCTCCAGCAGCGCCCGTGATCCCACCTTACTGGGGGGCACTGGGGAGTTACCGGGGGGTTACTGGGAGTTACCAGGGGGTTACTGGTGCTACTGGGAAGGTACTGGTCTTACTGGGAGGTCACTAGGAGGCTACTGGTGTCCAACCTTGATGGAGAGGTTGGCCAAGGGGTTCCTTGGGTTCTCGTGATCCCACCTTACTGGGGGGTGCTGGGGGGTTACTGGGAGTTACTGGAGGGGTTACTGGTCTTCTTGAGACGCTACTGGTGCTACTGGGAAGGTACTGGTCTTACTGGGAGGTCACTAGGAGGCTACTGGTGTCCAACCTTGATGGAGAGGTTGGCCAAGGGGTTCCTTGGGTTCTCGTGATCCCACCTTACTGGGGGGTGCTGGGGGGTTACTGGGAGTTACTGGAGGGGTTACTGGTCTTCTTGGGACACTACTGGTGCTACTGGGAAGGTACTGGTCTTACTGGGAGGTCACTAGGAGGCTACTGGTGTCCAACCTTGATGGAGAGGTTGGCCAAGGGGTTCCTCGGGTTCTCCAGCAGCGCCCGTGATCCCACCTTACGGGGGGGCGCTGGGGGGTTACTGGGAGCACTGGGGGGGTTATTGGGAGTTACTGGTGGTTACTGGGTGTTACGGGGGGGCGCTGGGGGGTTACTGGGAACACTGGGGGGGCTATTGGGAGTTACTGGTGGTTACTGGGTGCC
Organism: Calidris pugnax; assembly: GCF_001431845.1. Taxonomy (NCBI): domain Eukaryota; kingdom Metazoa; phylum Chordata; class Aves; order Charadriiformes; family Scolopacidae; genus Calidris; species Calidris pugnax. Next base: position 43,360 of record NW_015091410.1, on the reverse strand, counting down.
CACCTGAGGTCCTTGATGGAGAGGGTCCCCCGGAAGTCCCTCAGGATCTCCAGCAGGACCCAGGACCAGTAGCTGCGGTAGCTCAGCTTCCCCAGGTCCGACAGCGGCTTCTCGGGGGACCCCACCGTGCTCTCCAGCTTGGACAGCTCGTAGCCTGGGGGGGACCCCACATTTTGGGGGGGACAC
>NW_015091410.1:38192-42541 GCF_001431845.1 Calidris pugnax | reverse complement strand
CCCAGTGTTTGGGGGGGACCCCAGGAGATTGGGGGGATCCACAGGGAGACACAGGAGTTTGGAGGGACCCAGAGAGTTTGGGGGGATCCATAGGGGACCCCAGGGGATTTGGGGGGGACCTAGAAATTTGGGGGGGGGACCCCAGAATTTTGGGGGGTGACTCACTGAAGGCGATGAGGAACTTTCCGTAGCCGCGGCGCTGGTAGGGGGGCAGGGTCAGGATACAGGCCACGTTGTTGCCGTCGGGGGACTCCTTCTCCTGGACATGGGGGGTGTGTGACATGAGCAATGACATCACTGATGACGTCACCAGTGACGTCACTGGGAGGGTCCCCCCCCGTTTACCTTGGAGAAGTACCCCACGATGTGGGCGCCCTGGCGGTCCACCTCCGTCAGCAGGTAGAAGACGAAGGGCTCCACGTCGAAGTAGAGGGTCTTGTGGTCCAGGAAGAGCTTGGCCAAGAGGCAGAGGTTCTGGCAGTAGATCTGGGGGTGCGTGACGTCATCATGACATCATCATGGCGTCATCACGTGATATCATGTCATCTCCACGCGTGTCCGTCCCGTCCTCACCACCCACCTTGTGGTCTTTGCCGTCCACCTCGTAGACCGAGATGTTGCTCTTGCGGTAAATCCCCCGCCCCGGCGGCTGCCGCCACTGGCACTGGCCCTGGGGAGGGTCACGCGTGTCACACGCCTGGGTCAGACGTGGCCCCGCACACGCCACGTGCGTCTCACGCGTGTGTCACCCCACCACCTCATGGATCTGTTGGTGTGATGAGACCTCACCTCCTGGGGCTCAGAGACACCAGAGATGGGGCTCTGCCGCCACTGGCACTGGCCCTGGGGAAGGTCACGCGTGTCACACGCCTGGGTCAGACGTGGCCCCGCACACGCCACGTGTCTCACGTGTGTGTCACCACCCCATGAGCCCATAGGTGTGATGAGACCTCACCTCCTGGGGCTCAGAGACACCAGAGATGGGGCTCTGCATGTGTCCCTACGTGTCATACATGTCACACATGTTCCTAAACATGTCCCCAAACATGCTACATGCATGTCCCATGTGTCCCCAGACATGCCACATGCATGTCATGTGTGTGTCTCCACCCCAAGGACCTGCAGGTGTGATGAGACCTCACCTCTTGGGACTCAGAGACACCAGAGCTGGAGCTCTGTGTGTGTTCCTATGTGTCACATGCATCACACACATGCCACACATGTCCCCAAACATGCTACATGCGTGTCACACGTGTGTCCCCCACCTCACAGACTTGTACGTATGACAAGACCTCATCTCCTGGGGCTCAAAGACACCAGAGCTGGGGCTCTGTGTGTGTCCCCACGTGTCACATGCATCACACATGTGCCACACAGGTCCCTAAATGGCGTCATCACGTGATATCATGTCATCTCCACGCGTGTCCGTCCCGTCCTCACCACCCACCTTGTGGTCTTTGCCGTCCACCTCGTAGACCGAGATGTTGCTCTTGCGGTAAATCTCCCGCCCCGGCGGCTGCCGCCACTGGCACTGGCCCTGGGGAGGGTCACGCGTGTCACACGCCTGGGTCAGACGTGGCCCCGCACACGCCACGTGCGTCTCACGCGTGTGTCACCCCACCACCTCATGGATCTGTTGGTGTGATGAGACCTCACCTCCTGGGGCTCAGAGACTCCAGAGCTGGGGCTCTGCATGTGTCCCTACGTGTCACATGCATCACACATGTGTCACAGAGGTCCCTAAACATGCTACATGTATGTCACATGACTGTCCCCCACCTCATGGACCCACTGCCGCCACTGGCACTGGCCCTGGGGAGGGTCACGCGTGTCACACGCCTGGGTCAGACGTGGCCCCGCACACGCCACGTGCGTCTCACGCGTGTGTCACCCCACCACCTCATGGATCTGTTGGTGTGATGAGACCTCACCTCCTGGGGCTCAGAGACACCAGAGATGGGGCTCTGCATGTGTCCCTACGTGTCATACATGTCACACATGTTCCTAAACATGTCCCCAAACATGCTACATGCATGTCCCATGTGTCCCCAGACATGCCACATGCATGTCATGTGTGTGTCTCCACCCCAAGGACCTGCAGGTGTGATGAGACCTCACCTCTTGGGGCTCAGAGACACCAGAGCTGGAGCTCTGCACACCTCCTGGGGCTCAGAGACACCAGAGATGGGGCTCTGCATGTGTCCCTACGTGTCATACATGTCACACATGTTCCTAAACATGTCCCCAAACATGCTACATGCATGTCCCATGTGTCCCCAGACATGCCACATGCATGTCATGTGTGTGTCTCCACCCCAAGGACCTGCAGGTGTGATGAGACCTCACCTCTTGGGACTCAGAGACACCAGAGCTGGAGCTCTGTGTGTGTTCCTATGTGTCACATGCATCACACCCCACGATGTGGGCGCCCTGGCGGTCCACCTCCGTCAGCAGGTAGAAGACGAAGGGCTCCACGTCGAAGTAGAGGGTCTTGTGGTCCAGGAAGAGCTTGGCCAAGAGGCAGAGGTTCTGGCAGTAGATCTGGGGGTGCGTGACGTCATCATGACATCATCATGGCGTCATCACGTGATATCATGTCATCTCCACGCGTGTCCGTCCCGTCCTCACCACCCACCTTGTGGTCTTTGCCGTCCACCTCGTAGACCGAGATGTTGCTCTTGCGGTAAATCTCCCGCCCCGGCGGCTGCCGCCACTGGCACTGGCCCTGGGGAAGGTCACGCGTGTCACACGCCTGGGTCAGACGTGGCCCCGCACACGCCACGTGTCTCACGTGTGTGTCACCACCCCATGAGCCCATAGGTGTGATGAGACCTCACCTCCTGGGGCTCAGAGACTCCAGAGCTGGGGCTCTGCATGTGTCCCTACGTGTCACATGCATCACACATGTGTCACAGAGGTCCCTAAACATGCTACATGTATGTCACATGACTGTCCCCCACCTCATGGACCCATACATATGACGAGACCTCACCTCCTGGGGCTCAGAGACACCAGAGCTGGAGCTCTGTGTGTGTCCCCACGTGTCACATGCATCACACATGTGCCACACAGGTCCCTAAATATGCTACATGCATGTCCCATGTGTCCCCAGACATGCCACATGCATGTCATGTGTGTGTCCCCACCCCAAGGACCTGCAGGTGTGATGAGACCTCACCTCTTGGGACTCAGAGACCCCAGAGCTGGGGCTCTGTGTGTGTCCCTACATGTCCCATGTCACACACATGTCACACATGTTCCTAAATGTGTCCCCAAACATGCTACATGCATGTCATGTGTGTGTCCCCACCCCAAGGACCTGCAGGTGTGATGAGACCTCACCTCCTGGGGCTCAGAGACACCAGAGCCGGGGCTCTGCGTGTGTCCCTGTGTGTCACATGCATCACATACATGCCACACATGTCCCCAAACATGCTACATATGTGTCACACGTATGTCTCCCACCTCACAGACCCGTTTGTATGACGAGACCTCATCTCCTGGGGCTCAGAGACACCAGAGCTGGAGCTCTGCATGTGTCCCCACGTGTCACATGCATCACACACGTGCCACACAGGTCCCTAAACATGCTACATGCATGTCCCGTGTGTCCCCAGACATGCCACATGCATGTCATGTGTGTGTCCCCACCCCAAGGACCTGCAGGTGTGATGAGACCTCATCTCCTGGAGCTCAGAAACCCCCTCAGAGCTGGGGCTGTGTGTGTCCCTACATGTCACATGCATCACACGTGTCACCCATGTCCCCAAACATGCTACATGCGTGTCACACGTGTGTCCCCCACCTCACAGACCCGTACATATGACGAGACCTCACCTCCAGGTGCTCAGAAACCCCCCCAGAGCTGTGGCTGCCCCCCGTTCTCCACACGCGTGTCCCCTCCCCGTCCCCAAGGCGTCCCCCCGCGGGTGACACGCGTGTCACACGCGTGTCCCAGGCGTGTCCCCGTACCAGGTGGAGGCGGTAGGTGCGCTCGAACTTCATGTACTTGAGGCAGTACTCGCAGATCCAGAGCTTGGGCTGCTTCCCGTAGTCCTCGGGGAACGGGGAGAAGTACCAGGCGTCGATCTCAAAGTGCCCGATGTGGATCTTGTCCACGTACTTCACCTTCGTGATCTGGGGGGGACACGGGACACGCAACGGGGGCGTGGGGACACCCCCAGACCATTGGGACATCCCCAAACCCTCAAGGACTCCCCAGAACCCTTGGGGACACCGCCTAGAACCTCAGGAACATCTCAGCACCCTTGGGGACCCCTCTAGAACCTTGGGGACACCTCTAGAAGCTTGGGGATCCTCTGTAGACCCTCAGGAACCCCCCAAAACCC
>NW_015091410.1:28605-34257 GCF_001431845.1 Calidris pugnax | reverse complement strand
CCCAGTGTTTGGGGGGGACCCCAGGAGATTGGGGGGATCCACAGGGAGACACAGGAGTTTGGAGGGACCCAGAGAGTTTGGGGGGATCCATAGGGGACCCCAGGGGATTTGGGGGGGACCTAGAAATTTGGGGGGGGGACCCCAGAATTTTGGGGGGTGACTCACTGAAGGCGATGAGGAACTTTCCGTAGCCGCGGCGCTGGTAGGGGGGCAGGGTCAGGATACAGGCCACGTTGTTGCCGTCGGGGGACTCCTTCTCCTGGACATGGGGGGTGTGTGACATGAGCAATGACATCACTGATGACGTCACCAGTGACGTCACTGGGAGGGTCCCCCCCCGTTTACCTTGGAGAAGTACCCCACGATGTGGGCGCCCTGGCGGTCCACCTCCGTCAGCAGGTAGAAGACGAAGGGCTCCACGTCGAAGTAGAGGGTCTTGTGGTCCAGGAAGAGCTTGGCCAAGAGGCAGAGGTTCTGGCAGTAGATCTGGGGGTGCGTGACGTCATCATGACATCATCATGGCGTCATCACGTGATATCATGTCATCTCCACGCGTGTCCGTCCCGTCCTCACCACCCACCTTGTGGTCTTTGCCGTCCACCTCGTAGACCGAGATGTTGCTCTTGCGGTAAATCTCCCGCCCCGGCGGCTGCCGCCACTGGCACTGGCCCTGGGGAAGGTCACGCGTGTCACACGCCTGGGTCAGACGTGGCCCCGCACACGCCACGTGTCTCACGTGTGTGTCACCACCCCATGAGCCCATAGGTGTGATGAGACCTCACCTCCTGGGGCTCAGAGACTCCAGAGCTGGGGCTCTGCATGTGTCCCTACGTGTCACATGCATCACACATGTGTCACAGAGGTCCCTAAACATGCTACATGTATGTCACATGACTGTCCCCCACCTCATGGACCCATACATATGACGAGACCTCACCTCCTGGGGCTCAGAGACACCAGAGCTGGAGCTCTGTGTGTGTCCCCACGTGTCACATGTCACACACATGTCACACATGTTCCTAAATGTGTCCCCAAACATGCTACATGCATGTCATGTGTGTGTCCCCACCCCAAGGACCTGCAGGTGTGATGAGACCTCACCTCCTGGGGCTCAGAGACACCAGAGCCGGGGCTCTGCGTGTGTCCCTGTGTGTCACATGCATCACATACATGCCACACATGTCCCCAAACATGCTACATATGTGTCACACGTATGTCTCCCACCTCACAGACCCGTTTGTATGACGAGACCTCATCTCCTGGGGCTCAGAGACACCAGAGCTGGAGCTCTGCATGTGTCCCCACGTGTCACATGCATCACACACGTGCCACACAGGTCCCTAAACATGCTACATGCATGTCCCGTGTGTCCCCAGACATGCCACATGCATGTCATGTGTGTGTCCCCACCCCAAGGACCTGCAGGTGTGATGAGACCTCATCTCCTGGAGCTCAGAAACCCCCTCAGAGCTGGGGCTGTGTGTGTCCCTACATGTCACATGCATCACACGTGTCACCTCTGTGTGTGTTCCTATGTGTCACATGCATCACACACATGCCACACATGTCCCCAAACATGCTACATGCGTGTCACACGTGTGTCCCCCACCTCACAGACTTGTACGTATGACAAGACCTCATCTCCTGGGGCTCAAAGACACCAGAGCTGGGGCTCTGTGTGTGTCCCCACGTGTCACATGCATCACACATGTGCCACACAGGTCCCTAAATATGCTACATGCATGTCCCATGTGTCCCCAGACATGCCACATGCATGTCATGTGTGTGTCCCCACCCCAAGGACCTGCAGGTGTGATGAGACCTCACCTCCTGGGACTCAGAGACCCCAGAGCTGGGGCTCTGTGTGTGTCCCTACATGTCCCATGTCACACACATGTCACACATGTTCCTAAATGTGTCCCCAAACATGCTACATGCATGTCATGTGTGTGTCCCCACGTGTCACATGTCACACACATGTCACACATGTTCCTAAATGTGTCCCCAAACATGCTACATGCATGTCATGTGTGTGTCCCCACGTGTCACATGTCACACACATGTCACACATGTTCCTAAATGTGTCCCCAAACATGCTACATGCATGTCATGTGTGTGTCCCCACGTGTCACATGTCACACACATGTCACACATGTTCCTAAATGTGTCCCCAAACATGCTACATGCATGTCATGTGTGTGTCCCCACGTGTCACATGTCACACACATGTCACACATGTTCCTAAATGTGTCCCCAAACATGCTACATGCATGTCATGTGTGTGTCCCCACGTGTCACATGTCACACACATGTCACACATGTTCCTAAATGTGTCCCCAAACATGCTACATGCATGTCATGTGTGTGTCCCCACGTGTCACATGTCACACACATGTCACACATGTTCCTAAATGTGTCCCCAAACATGCTACATGCATGTCATGTGTGTGTCCCCACGTGTCACATGTCACACACATGTCACACATGTTCCTAAATGTGTCCCCAAACATGCTACATGCATGTCATGTGTGTGTCCCCACCCCAAGGACCTGCAGGTGTGATGAGACCTCACCTCCTGGGGCTCAGAGACACCAGAGCCGGGGCTCTGCGTGTGTCCCTGTGTGTCACATGCATCACATACATGCCACACATGTCCCCAAACATGCTACATATGTGTCACACGTATGTCTCCCACCTCACAGACCCGTTTGTATGACGAGACCTCATCTCCTGGGGCTCAGAGACACCAGAGCTGGAGCTCTGCATGTGTCCCCACGTGTCACATGCATCACACACGTGCCACACAGGTCCCTAAACATGCTACATGCATGTCCCGTGTGTCCCCAGACATGCCACATGCATGTCATGTGTGTGTCCCCACCCCAAGGACCTGCAGGTGTGATGAGACCTCATCTCCTGGAGCTCAGAAACCCCCTCAGAGCTGGGGCTGTGTGTGTCCCTACATGTCACATGCATCACACGTGTCACCCATGTCCCCAAACATGCTACATGCGTGTCACACGTGTGTCCCCCACCTCACAGACCCGTACATATGACGAGACCTCACCTCCAGGTGCTCAGAAACCCCCCCAGAGCTGTGGCTGCCCCCCGTTCTCCACACGCGTGTCCCCTCCCCGTCCCCAAGGCGTCCCCCCGCGGGTGACACGCGTGTCACACGCGTGTCCCAGGCGTGTCCCCGTACCAGGTGGAGGCGGTAGGTGCGCTCGAACTTCATGTACTTGAGGCAGTACTCGCAGATCCAGAGCTTGGGCTGCTTCCCGTAGTCCTCGGGGAACGGGGAGAAGTACCAGGCGTCGATCTCAAAGTGCCCGATGTGGATCTTGTCCACGTACTTCACCTTCGTGATCTGGGGGGGACACGGGACACGCAACGGGGGCGTGGGGACACCCCCAGACCATTGGGACATCCCCAAACCCTCAAGGACTCCCCAGAACCCTTGGGGACACCGCCTAGAACCTCAGGAACATCTCAGCACCCTTGGGGACACCTCTAGAACCTTGGGGACACCTCTCAAACCTTTGAGGATGCCCTGTAGACCCTCAGGAACACCCCAAAACCCTTGGGGACACCTCTAGAACTTTGGGGACACCTCTCCAGGGCCCTTGGGGACACCCCCAAACTCTCAGGGACCCCTCCAAATGACACCAGAGCTGGGGCTCTGTGTGTGTCCCTATGTGTTCCCAAGTGTCACATGCATCACACGCATGTCACATATGTCCCTAAACATGCTACATGCGTGTCACACGTGTGTCCCCACCTCACAGACCCGTACATATGACGAGACCTCACCTCCAGGTGCTCAGAAACCCCCCCAGAGCTGTGGCTGCCCCCCGTTCTCCACACGCGTGTCCCCTCCCCGTCCCCAAGGCGTCCCCCCGCGGGTGACACGCGTGTCACACGCGTGTCCCAGGCGTGTCCCCGTACCAGGTGGAGGCGGTAGGTGCGCTCGAACTTCATGTACTTGAGGCAGTACTCGCAGATCCAGAGCTTGGGCTGCTTCCCGTAGTCCTCGGGGAACGGGGAGAAGTACCAGGCGTCGATCTCAAAGTGCCCGATGTGGATCTTGTCCACGTACTTCACCTTCGTGATCTGGGGGGGACACGGGACACGCAACGGGGGCGTGGGGACACCCCCAGACCATTGGGACATCCCCAAACCCTCAAGGACTCCCCAGAACCCTTGGGGACACCGCCTAGAACCTCAGGAACATCTCAGCACCCTTGGGGACACCTCTAGAACCTTGGGGACACCTCTAGAAGCTTGGGGATCCTCTGTAGACCCTCAGGAACACCCCAAAACCCTTGAGGACACCTCTCCAGGGCCCTTGGGGACCCCCCCAGACCCTTGGGGACTCCTCTGGAGCTGTGGGGAACCCCCCTAGAACCTCAGGAACATCTCAGCACCCTTGGGGACATCTCTAGAAGCTTGGGGACCCCCTGTAGACCTTCAGGAACACCCCAAAACCCTTGAGGACACCTCTCCAAGACCCCCCAGATCCTTGGGGACACCCCCAAACCCTCGGGGGGCACCCCCAGAACCTTGGGGGCACCCCCAGAACCTCAAGGACTTCCCAGAACCCTTGGGGACACCACCTAGAACCTCAGGAACATCTCAGCACCCTAGGAGACACCTCTAGATCCTTGGGGACACCCCCTGACCTTCAAGGAACACCCTAAAACCCTTGGGGACACCTCTAGAACCATGGGGACACCTCTCCAGGGCCCTTGAGGACTCCCCCAGACCCTCAGGGACACCCCCAAACCCTCAGGGGACACGCCCAGACCCTCGGGGACTCCTCTGGAGCTGTGGGGAACCTCCCTAGAACCTCAGGAACATCTCAGCACCCTTGGAGACACCTCTAGAAGCTTGGGGACCCCCTGTAGACCCTCAGGCCCTCAGGGGACACGCCCAGACCCTCGGGGACTCCTCTGGAGCTGTGGGGAACCTCCCTAGAACCTCAGGAACATCTCAGCACCCTTGGAGACACCTCTAGAAGCTTGGGGACCCCCTGTAGACCCTCAGGCACACCCCAAAACCCTTGGGGACACCTCTCCAGGGCCCTTGGGGAACCCCCTGGATCCTTGGAGGCACCCCCAAACCCTCAAGGACACCCCCAGACCCTCAAGGACACCCCCAGACCCTCAAGGACACCCCCCAGACCCTCAAGGACACCCCAGCACCCTTGGGGACACCTCTAGAACCTTGGGGACCCCCTGTAGACCCTCAGGAACACCCCAAAACCCTTGGGGACACCTCTCCAGGGCCTTGAGGGACCCCCCCAAACCCTTGGGGACCCCCCCAGATCCTTGGGGACCCCCCTGGACACTTGGGGACCCCCCGGTGACTCACGGCCTCGTGCTCCTTCTCCAGCGCCGCCGTGGTGGGGTCCATCTCCGCGTAGGTCTGGGGGGGAGGGGGGCTCCCAGTGACCACCAGTAACCACCAGTGCGGCCCCCCAGTATCCCCCAGCACCTCCCAGTGCACCCCAATCCCCTCCCAGTGCCCCAAATCACCCCCAATCCCCTCCCAGTGCCCCAAATCACCCCCAATCTCCTCCCAGTGCCCCCTAGTCGCCCCCTATCCCCTCCCAATCCCCCCTAATCCCTTTCCAGTGCCTCCCAGTTGCCCCCA
>NW_015091410.1:26695-27689 GCF_001431845.1 Calidris pugnax | reverse complement strand
ACCCCCCTCCCAGTTCATCCCAGTTCCCTCCCAGTATAACCCAGTGCCCTCCCAGTTCCCTCCCAGTCCCCTCCAATCCCCTCCCAGTCCCTCCCAGTGCCCCCTCTCACCTTCTGGACGTGGTTGATCTCGTCGTGCTTGCGTTTCTGGTTGCGGGTGATCTTGCGCTCGGGCTGTTCCCCCCCCAGCTCCCCCAGGAACTGCTCCGCGCTCTTCTGCACCGCCTCCTTCAGCGTCTTGCTCAGCGCCAGACGGTTCTTGTCCACCCACTCGTCCAGCCGACGGTTAACTGGGAGCACTGGGAGCTCAGCCCCGGCACCCCCCGACACCCCCGACCCCTCCCAGTGCCTCCCAGTAAGGCCCAGTATACTCACAACCCACGTAGTGGACGTAATACTCCTCGCGCCCCTCCTGCTCGTTCAGCCGGGACTGGATCACCTCCGCTGAGTCTGGGGGGGGGGAAATGGCAAACTGGGACCAGTCAGGGCCTCCCAGTACGGACCAGTGAGAGGGGGAGGGGGGCTGGGCACAGTTCTCCCCCCGGGATGGGATTTATACTGGTCCCAGTTCACCCAGTCCCATTGTGACACAATTTATACTGGTCCCAGGACCCCCCGTCCCGCCGTAATGGGATTTATACTGGTACCAGTTGTCCCACTCCTGCTCTGACATGATTTATACTGGTCCCAGTTCTCCCAGTTACAGTGTCATGGGATTTATACTGGTCCCAGTTCCCCCACTCCTGCTCTGACACGATTTATACTGGTTCCAGTTTGCCCAGTTACAGTGTCATGGGATTTATACTGGTCCCAGTTCTCCTGCTCTGATATAATTTATATTGGTCCCAGTTTGTCCAGTCTCACTGTGACAGGATTTATACTGGTCCCAGTCTACCCAGTCACAGTGCCATGGAATTTATACTGGTCCCAGTTCTCCCAGTCCCAGTGCTCCCCCCAGTTCTCCCAGTCCCGGTGCTCCCCCCCCCACGTTCTCC
>NW_015091410.1:21853-25583 GCF_001431845.1 Calidris pugnax | reverse complement strand
GGCCTCCCAGTGCAGTCCCAGTGCCCCCCAGTGCTAACCCCGTGTGACCCAATGCCAGCCCAGTTCCATCCCAGTCCCATCCCAATCTCATCCCAGTCTCACCCCAGTCCCATCCCAGTCCCATCCCAATCTCTTCCCAGTCCCATCCCCTTCCCATTCCCATCCCAGTCGCATCCCAGTTCCCTCCCATTCCCAGTCCCATCCCAGTCCCATCCCCTTCCCAGTCCCATCCCATTCCCATCCCAGTCCCATCCCATTCCCATCCCAGTTCCACCCCACTCCCATCCCAGTTCCATCCCAGTCCCACTCTCATCCCAGTTCCCTCCCAGTCCTGTCCCATTCCAATCCCAGTCCCACCCCCTTCCCAGTCCTGTCCCAGTTCCACCCCAGTCTGTCCCAGTCCCATTCCAGTCTCATCCCAGTCCCATCCCAGTCCCGTCCCAGTTCCCTCCCAGTCCCACCCCAGTGCTCCCTGTATCTCCCAGTTCCCTCCCAGTAACCCCCAGTTCCTTCCCAGTCCCATCCCAGTCCTCCCAGTACCCCCCCCACAAAGGCCACCCCACCCCCGGGTGACACTCCAGATCCTTTATTGCCGCCCTCCCGGCGCTAACGAGCTCCCCCAAGGTGGTGGCCACCAGGCGCCTTCGTTAGGCCCCAACGAGGCGGCCGCCATCACGGACCATGGCGTGGAGATGCCACCAACCACCCACCCCGTCCCCTGAGCCCCCAAAGTGTCCCCAGGGCCATCTCCAAGGGTCCTACAGCCACACACCAGGTTCAACCACAGCCTGGTGGCACCACATTGTGCTCCCAACCTCCTTTGCTAGGTCCTGATGGTGACACCATGACAATGGACCATGGTATGGTGCCCATCTCTTCCTGGTGAGCACCCACCATCCACCTCTGAACCTCCTACGGGCCACAAACCAGGTTCAACCACAGCCTGGTGGCACCATCTTGTGCTCCTGAGCCCCTTCGTTAGGTCCTGATGGTGACACCATGACGATGGACCATGGTATGGAGATGCTGGTGCCCATCTCTTCCTGGTGAGCGCCCACCGTCCACCTCCGAGCCTCCTACGGGCCACACACCAGGTTCAACCACAGCCTGGTGGCACCACATTGTGCTCCCAACCTCCTTTGCTAGGTCCTGATGGTGACACCATGACAATGGACCATGGTATGGTGCCCATCTCTTCCTGGTGAGCACCCACCATCCACCTCTGAACCTCCTACGGGCCACAAACCAGGTTCAACCACAGCCTGGTGGCACCATCTTGTGCTCCTGAGCCCCTTCGTTAGGTCCTGATGGTGACACCATGACGATGGACCATGGTATGGAGATGCTGGTGCCCATCTCTTCCTGGTGAGCGCCCACCGTCCATCTCTGAACCTCCTACAGGCCACAAACCAGGTTCAACCACAGCGTGGTGGCACCACGTCATGCTCCCAACCTCCTTCACTGGGTCCTGGTGGTGACACCACGACGATGGAGCCCACCACGGAGATGCCGGTGCCCATCTCTTCCTGGCGAGAGCCCCCCCAAGCCCCGCTACGGGCCGCAGGCCGGGTCCCCGTCGGGGTGGACCTTCAGGTGGCGGGTGAACTGGGGCTTGTAGCGGAAGCGCTTGCCGCAGCGGCCGCAGCCATAGGGCTTCTCCCCGGTGTGGATGCGCTGGTGCTTGACCAGGTTGGAGCTGACGCAGAAGCTCTTGCCGCAGGCCCCGCAGCGGAAAGGTCTCTCCCCGGTGTGGGTCCTCTGGTGCTCGATGAGGGTGGAGCTCTGCCCGAAGCTCTTCCCGCACTCCCCGCAGCGGTAGGGCCTCTCCCCGGTGTGGGTCCTCTGGTGGGAGGCCAGGTGGGTCTTCTTCTTGAAGCGCTTGCCGCACTGGCCGCAGGAGAAGGGCTTCTCCCCGGTGTGGGTCCTCTCGTGCTTGACCAGGTTGGAGCTGAGGCTGAAGGTCTTGCCGCAGCGGCCGCAGCCGTAGGGCTTCTCCCCGGTGTGGGTCCGGAGGTGCTTGACCAGGTTGGAGGTCCGGCCGAAGGTCTTGCCGCACTCGGGGCAGGCGTAAGGGGTCTCGCCCGTGTGGGTCCGGCGGTGCTCGGTCAAGGTGGAGCTCCTGCTGAAGGCGCGGGCGCAGACGGGGCAGGCGTAGGGCTTCTCCCCGGTGTGGGTCCGGAGGTGCTCGGCCAAGGTGGAGCTCCTGCTGAAGCTCTTCTGGCACTGGCCGCAGGTGAAGGGCCTCTCCCCGGTGTGGGTCCGCTGGTGCTCGATGAGGTTGGAGCTCTGCCCGAAGGTCTTGCCGCACTCGGTGCAGCGGTAGGGCTTGGGGGGCCTCCCGCCCCCCTCCAGCAGGCCCAGCAGGTTGATGAAGCCCCGGGGGCGACCACCGCCGCGGGCCGGCGCCGTCCCACCTGGGAGAGGGGAGAGGAACATCTTTGGGTCACCATGGAGGGATGTTCCTCAAGGATGAACATCTCCTGGGGGTCATTGTGGAACCACAGAGTGACGTTCCTTGAGGAAGAACATCTCCTGGGGGTCACTGTGCAACCACGGAGGGATGTTCCTCAAAGAAGAACATCTCCTGTGGGTCATTGTGGGTGGTCCTTGAAGGAAAACATCTCCTGTGGGTCATTGTGGAACCAAAGAGGGATGGTCCTTGAGGAAGAACATCTCCTGGGGGTCACTGTGCAACCACGGAGGGATGTTCCTTGAAGAAGAACATCTCCTGTGGGTCATTGTGGAGCCACGGAGGGATGTTCCTTGAAGAAGAACATCTCCTGTGGGTCATTGTGGAGCCACGGAGGGATGTTCCTTGAAGAAGAACATCTCCTGTGGGTCATTGTGGAGCCACGGAGGGATGTTCCTTGAAGAAGAACATCTCCTGTGGGTCATTGTGGAGCCACGGAGGGATGTTCCTTGAAGAAGAACATCTCCTGTGGGTCATTGTGGAGCCACGGAGGGATGTTCCTTGAAGAAGAACATCTCCTGGGGGTCACTGTGGAACCACGGAGGAATGTTCCTCAAAGAAGAATATCTCCTGTGGGTCACTGTGCGACCACGGAGGGACGGTCCACACAGGAGAACATCCCCCAGGAGGTTCTTTGCCCCCCCCAGAGCTCTATTCCTCCCCCCGACCCACATTTTCCCCATTTTCTTGGGTTTTTCCCCCCAAAAAGACCATCCCACCAGGATTGTCCCCGTGTCCCCTCACCTGCAGGGGTGGCCGTGGGGACGTCCCCGTCGCCCCTCTCCTGGGGGGGACGCGGCTCCTCCCCCGGCTCCATGGCAGCGGCTGCGGGGCAAAAATGGGGGGAAAAAAGGCAATAAATGACAGGCAAAAATGGGGGAAAAAAGGCAATAAATTAGAAAAAAAAAAAAACACCACCAAAATCAACGTTTGCCTCATGTTTTTCACCAAAATCAGGTGGTTTTTCCTCACAGAAGAACATCTCCTGTGGGTCACTGTGCAACCACGGAGGGATGGTCCATGCAGGAGAACATCCCCCAGAAGGTTCTTTGCCCCCCCCCGAGCTCTATTCCTCCCCCCGACCCACATTTTCCCCATTTTCTTGGGTTTTTCCCCCCAAAAAGACCATCCCACCAGGATTGTCCCCGTGTCCCCTCACCTGCAGGGGTGGCCGTGGGGACGTCCCCGTCGCCCCTCTCCTGGGGGGGACGCGGCTCCTCCCCCGGCTCCATGGCGGCGGCTGCGGGGCAAAAATGGGGG
>NW_015091410.1:17186-20707 GCF_001431845.1 Calidris pugnax | reverse complement strand
TCATGGGGAGGGGGGCGGGGAGGGGACACATGGGGCTGGAGACCCGGCTGTGGGGCAGGAGGGAGGAGTTGGGTGAGGACATGGTGGTCCTTCAAGGTGGAGACGTGGTCCTGGGCCAAGATGAGGATCTCGGGGTGGTCCTCGTCCTCCGAGATGAAGCCATGGCCTCGGGGCACCATGACAGACCTGGACCAGGATGATGGATGGTCCTCCAAGAGGAAGCCATGGCCTCGGGGCACCATGATGACTCCAGATCAAGATGAGGGATCCCCAGATGGTCCTCCAAGATGAAGCCATGGCCTCGGGGCACCATGACAGACCCAGACCAGTTGAAGGATGGTCTTCCAAGAGGAAGCCATGGCCTTAGGGGACCATATCGGACCTGGATCAGATGATGGATGGTCCTCCAAGACAAAGCCATGGCCTCGGGGCACCATGAGGGACCCGGACCAGTTGAAGGATAGTCCTCCAAGAGGAAGCCATGGCATCAGGACACCATGAAGGACCTGGATCAGATGATGGATGGTCTTCCAAGACGAAGCCATGGCCTTGGGGCACCATGACGGACCCAGACCAGTTGATGCATGGTCCTCCAAGAGGAAGCCATGGCCTCGGAGCGCCATGACAGACCCAGACCAGTTGAAGGATGGTCTTCCAAGAGAAAGCCATGGCCTTAGGGGACCACATCGGACCTGGATCAGATGATGGATGGTCTTCCAAGAGGAAGCCATGGCCTTGGGGCACCATGAGGGACCCTGATGATGATGATGGATGGTCCTCCAAGAGGAAGCCATGGCCTCGGGGCACCATGACAGACCTGGATCAGATGATGGATGGTCTTCCAAGACGAAGCCATGGCCTCGGGGCACCATGAGGGACCCAGACCAGTTGAAGGATGGTCTTCCAAGACGAAGCCATGGCCTCGGGCACCACGAGGAACCCAAAGCCATGGCCTTGGGGCACCATGACGGACCTAGACCAGTTGAAGGATGATCTTCCAAGACGAAGCCATGGCCTTGGGCACCATGAGGAACCCGTCCCACGCCGAGGAACCCCCACGCCGGACCCGTTGCACGCCAAGGAACGCCCCCCAACCCTGCTCCTCAGGCGAGGTGGGTGCGCTGGTGCTTGCTGAAGGCCGAGCTCCATCCGAAGGTCTTGCCGCACTGGGCGCAGCGGTAGGGCCGTTCGCCGGTGTGGGTGTGCCGGTGCTCCAGCAGGTTGGCGCTCTGCCGGAAGCTCTTGCCGCAGTCCCCGCAGCGGTAGGGCCGCTCGCCGGTGTGGGTGCGCCGGTGCTTGGCCAGGTGGGAGTTTTGGCAGAAGCTCTTGCCGCAGAGGGGGCAGGTGTAGGGCCTCTCCCCGGTGTGGGTGCGCTGGTGCTGGATGAGGTTGGAGCTCTGCCGGAAGGTCTTGCCGCACTCGGTGCAGCGGTAGGGTCGCTCGCCGGTGTGGGTCAACCGGTGCTTGGCCAAGTAGGAGCCCAAGGCGAAGCCCTTGCCGCAGAGCGGGCAGAGGTGGCGGCGGCCGGCCCCGTGGGTCCTCCGGTGCTCGGCCAGGTTGGAGCTCTGGCTGAAGATCTTGCCGCAGTCGGGGCACTTGTAGGGCTTCTCGCCGGTGTGGGTGACCTGGTGGCGGAGGAGCTTGGAGCTCTGCCCGAAGGCTTTGCCGCATTCGGGGCACTTGTAGGGTTTGGCGCGGGGCCGGCAGGCGCGGAGGTGCCGGGCCAAGCGGCAGCTCCAGAGGAAGGCGGCGCCGCAGTGGGGACATCCCAAGGGGGTGTCGGGCTGGTGGTGCCTCAACCCGGCCGGTTGGGCGTAGGCTTTGCCGCAGGCTTCGCAGCGGTAGGGTTTGGCCAAGGGCCCGTGGAGACGCCGGCGGTGTCGGGCCAGTTGGGCGCTGCCTTCGAAGCGTTGGGGGCAGAGGGGGCAGGGGAAGGCGCCGGCGTGGGTCTGGCGGTGGAGGAGCAAGGTGA
The DNA here is from genome assembly GCF_001431845.1 of Calidris pugnax. Taxonomy (NCBI): domain Eukaryota; kingdom Metazoa; phylum Chordata; class Aves; order Charadriiformes; family Scolopacidae; genus Calidris; species Calidris pugnax. Next base: position 18,735 of record NW_015091410.1, on the reverse strand, counting down.
CGCCCTGGCGGAAGGCTTGGCCGCACTCCTCGCAGCGGTGGGGGCGCTCAACGCCATCGCCGTCCTTGGTGGTGGTGGTGGTGGCGTCTTCTCCATCCTCACCACCTTGTCCGCCATCACCACCTTGAGCACCATCAACATGTTCTCCACCATCAACACCTTGACCACTATCAACGCGCCATCACCACCTTGAGCACCATCAACATGTTTTCCACCATCAACACCTTGACCACCATCAATGCGTTCTCCACCATCAACACCTCCACCACCACCACCACCTTCTCCACCACCATGGTGCTTCTTCCGGTGGCCGGCCAAGGCGGCCGGGCGGGCAAACTGCTGGCCACAATCCCGGCAGCGGTGGCCCCCGTGGGCCCCCCGGCGGTGCTTGGCCAGGTCGGAGCTGACGGCGAAGCGGCGGCCGCACTCGGGACAACCGTAGGGCCGCTCGCCCGTGTGGGTCCGGCGGTGGGTGGCCAAGGTGGACTTGCGGCCGAAAGCCCGGCCGCACTCGGGGCAGCCGTAGGGCCGCTCGCCGGTGTGGGTCCGGCGGTGGTGGACCAAGGTGGAGCTCTGGCTGAAGCGGGCGCCGCATTGGCCGCAGCGGAAGGGCTTCTCGCCGGTGTGGACCCGTTGGTGCTCCAGGAGGGTGGACCCTCGGCTGAAGGCCTTGCCGCACTCGCCGCAGGCGTGGGGCTTGGCGCCGGCGTGGCCCTTGCGGTGCTCCAGCAAGGAGGAGCTCCAGCCGAAGGCCTTGCCGCAGTCGCCGCAGCGGTAGGGACGCTCCCCGGTGTGGACCCGGCGGTGCTTCAGGAGGTTGGAGCTCTGGGCGAAGGCTTTGCCGCACTCCCCGCAGCGGTAGGGCCGGGGGACCTCCTCCTCCTCCTCCTCTTCCTCCTCCTCCTCACCTGCGAGGGGACAGCAGAGAGAGGTCGCCCCGTGCCTCGGTTTCCCCAACCCACGCCACCAACACGGCGAGGAGGACTCACCCGGTGGTAGCTCCATGGTGGTGGTGGTTGGTCCTGGGGGTGGCAGCGGTGGGAAGCTGTGGAGGAAAGTGGGGTTGGTCGGTGGTGGCATCCGTGGGGACGTGGTCCCCTGGGGTGGGGACGTTGGTTTTGGGGTGAAGGATGTTGGTCTGGGGACAAAGGAGATGCTGGGAGGTGGGAACGTCATCCTGGGGACACCATCTGGGGGATGTTGGTCTTGGGGACCTTGGTCATGGGGTGAGGGAGATGCTGGGAGGTGGGAACATCATCCTGGGGATACCATCTGGGGGATGTTGGTCTTGGGGACCTTGGTCATGGGGTGAGGGAGATGCTGGGAGGTGGGAACATCATCCTGGGGATACCATCTGGGGGATGTTGGTCTTGGGGACCTTGGTCATGGGGGGAGGGAGATGCTGGGAGGTGGGAACACCATCTTGGGGACATCGGTCTTGGGGACCTTGCTCATGGGGAGGTGGGAACATCACCTTGGGGACAACGTGGTGGCCCCCAGGACATCCCCGGTGGCCGGGGTGACCCCCGGGTGTGAGGGCCCCGTGTCC
>NW_015091410.1:6716-8673 GCF_001431845.1 Calidris pugnax | reverse complement strand
GCCCTCCTCGCAGCGGTGGGGGCGCTCAACGCCATCGCCGTCCTTGGTGGTGGTGGTGGTGGCGTCTTCTCCATCCTCACCACCTTGTCCGCCATCACCACCTTGAGCACCATCAACATGTTCTCCACCATCAACACCTTGACCACTATCAACGCGTTGACCACCATCAACGCGTTCTCCACCATCACCACCTTGACCACCATCACCACCACGCCCATCCTCACCTTCTCCATCCTCACCACCATGCCCAACCTCACCACGTTCTCCACCACCACCACCACCTTCTCCACCACCATGGTGCTTCTTCCGGTGGCCGGCCAAGGCGGCCGGGCGGGCAAACTGCTGGCCACAATCCCGGCAGCGGTGGCCGCCGTGGGCCCCCCGGCGGTGCTTGGCCAGGTCGGAGCTGACGGCGAAGCGGCGGCCGCACTCGGGACAACCGTAGGGCCGCTCGCCCGTGTGGGTCCGGCGGTGGGTGGCCAAGGTGGACTTGCGGCCGAAAGCCCGGCCGCACTCGGGGCAGCCGTAGGGCCGCTCGCCGGTGTGGGTCCGGCGGTGGTGGACCAAGGTGGAGCTCTGGCTGAAGCGGGCGCCGCATTGGCCGCAGCGGAAGGGCTTCTCGCCGGTGTGGACCCGTTGGTGCTCCAGGAGGGTGGACCCTCGGCTGAAGGCCTTGCCGCACTCGCCGCAGGCGTGGGGCTTGGCGCCGGCGTGGCCCTTGCGGTGCTCCAGCAAGGAGGAGCTCCAGCCGAAGGCCTTGCCGCAGTCGCCGCAGCGGTAGGGACGCTCCCCGGTGTGGACCCGGCGGTGCTTCAGGAGGTTGGAGCTCTGGGCGAAGGCTTTGCCGCACTCCCCGCAGCGGTAGGGCCGGGGGACCTCCTCCTCCTCCTCCTCTTCCTCCTCCTCCTCACCTGCGAGGGGACAGCAGAGAGAGGTCGCCCCGTGCCTCGGTTTCCCCAACCCACGCCACCAACACGGCGAGGAGGACTCACCCGGTGGTAGCTCCATGGTGGTGGTGGTTGGTCCTGGGGGTGGCGGCGGTGGGAAGCTGTGGAGGAAAGTGGGGTTGGTCGGTGGTGGCATCCGTGGGGACGTGGTCCCCTGGGGTGGGGACGTTGGTTTTGGGGTGAAGGATGTTGGTCTGGGGACAAAGGAGATGCTGGGAGGTGGGAACGTCATCCTGGGGACACCATCTGGGGGATGTTGGTCTTGGGGACCTTGGTCATGGGGTGAGGGAGATGCTGGGAGGTGGGAACATCATCCTGGGGATACCATCTGGGGGATGTTGGTCTTGGGGACCTTGGTCATGGGGGGAGGGAGATGCTGGGAGGTGGGAACACCATCTTGGGGACATCGGTCTTGGGGACCTTGCTCATGGGGAGGTGGGAACATCACCTTGGGGACAACGTGGTGGCCCCCAGGACATCCCCGGTGGCCGGGGTGACCCCCGGGTGTGAGGGCCCCGTGTCCCCACCCCCGTGTCCCCGTCCCCACCTGGTGGCCTCGGGGTCCTCCAGCGGGAAGGGCCCGTTGCTGTCACCGTCCTCCAGGAAGTCGGGGACCGACGGGGACTCGTCCTGGGGGGGGACAAGGGGACACCGTGTCACGCCCCATAGACCCTGTGTCCCCCCCATAGACCCTATGGGGGGCAGATCCCGCCCCATAGCCCCTCTATAACCCCTATAGGGGGCAGGTTCCACCCCATAGCCCCCCTATAGCCCCTATAGGTGGTAGATCCCACCCCATAGCCCCTTAGGGGGGGCAGATCCCGCCCCATAGCCCCCCTATAACCCCTATGGGGGACAGATCCCGCCCCATAGCCCCCCTATAGCCCCTATGGGGGGCAGGTCCCACCCCATAGCCCCTTAGGGGGGGCTGATCCCGCCCCATAGCCCCCCTATAGCCCCTATGGGGTGGGGGGGTGGGGGGGCGATCCCCTCCCGTCCCCCCTTTGCTC
>NW_015091410.1:1532-6647 GCF_001431845.1 Calidris pugnax | reverse complement strand
GGTTAATATCTACGAGTGCTGGGGCTGGTGGTGGCTCCTCAGGACCAGGACGTTGCAAGACCCAGAGCACGTTCCCAAAGAGCTGCAGGAGGTCTGGATCCCCCTCTTCCTCTTCCTCTTCCTCTCGCCCGGACGCCCGGTGAGTCCCTGTTCCGGCGCACCTCAAATCGCCGGGTTTCACCTCAAAAATCGGGGCCGGCGAGGGGGGCAATTAGCGTTGCAATTAATCGCGCCGCGCCGGGCGGTTAATTGCGATTTATGGCGAGAATGGCTTAATTTCAGCCCCCTCCCCCCCCACCCCGATAATTGCCATCGCCGCGATTCGCCGCGTCGACCCCTCGCGGTCATTGCAATTCACCTAATTAGTGGCGGTTAATTGCATTAAATGCAGAATTAATTGCAGTTGTTTCGTGGCAGCTCTAAAGCTCGTTGCAATAATTGCAATTTGCTGCGCCGACCCCTTGGTTGACCCCTTAATTGGAACCCATCCGATGGCGAGCGATTAATTGCAATTGGGGCGCCTTGAACTCGTGGCGCTCATTTGCAATTTGCTGCGTCCACCCGTGGCCTTAATTGCGATCCGCGGAGTTAATTGCCACCCGGAGAATTAACGGCGACCGGTTGCGATGGCGGCGCCCATTGCGAGTCTTAAAACACGTCGCGACCGCTTCGGCTTCGCTGTGTCGGCCCGTGGCGTTAATCGCAAACCCCTCAAATTAATCGCAACCCCCTCAAATTAATTGCAAACCCCTCAAATTACATTGCAAACCCCTCAAATTAACGGCGATTAATTGGATTAATTGCAGCTCACGGCACCCGGAACCCCTCATCGCATCGGAGGTGGCGGTGGAGACGGGTCGGCAATTAATTCCTCGTCGACGGAACCAACCGTTGAGACCCAAGTGCGACCCACCCAATTAACAGCCCCGGGGTGGGGGGAGCTAATTAAGGGGAGGGGTCCAGGATGCCGAAGGGGCCACGGCAGCGCCCGGCGGAGCGGTACCGCCTGAAGTACAGCCGTCTGCGGCGGGCGGCACGGGCCCTGGTCTTCGAGAATGGTGCCCTCTGCGATGAGGTGGCCCGTCTGGAGGCCAAGTGCCTGCGGGCGCGGGACGAGCGCCGCTTCCTCCTCACCCGTCTTCTCCAGCTGCGGGCCATGGCCGGCCCCGAGGAGGTCCCCGGGGAGGTGACCGGCCGCCGGCCCCGTCGCCGAGATGGAGGGAAAGACGGCGGGCGGTCAACTGGAGGGTCAAGAGATGGGTCGAGGCCAATGGGGTCCAGAGATGGAGCGCGGGCCACGGGGCCAAGAGATGGACCAAGGGATGAGTTGAGGCCAACAGGGCCAAGAGACGGACCAAGGGACGAGGCGAGGACAACGGGCTCAAGGCCTGTGGGGTCGAGGGACGGGGCGAGGCCAACGGGGTCCAGAGATGGGCCAAGAGATGGTGGCCACGGAGACGGGTCCCGGTCCAATGGGCTGAGGGACGGGTCAAGAGACGGTTCGCGGACAATGGGGCCAAGAGACGAGTCCAGAGACGGGCTGAGGCCAACGGGGCCTCGGGATGACCTGAGGCCCAACGGGCCCAGAGGTGGCCCCAAGCTGGACATGCCGCCGGCCACCATCTTGATGCCACCGGAGGACACCCCCAGCCCAGCTGGGCCACCGGCCGCCATCTTGAGGACACCCCCCCGTCGGCGCGGCGGGGCCTTGACCTTGCCCTTGGTGTTGGGCCCCTTGACGGTGCACAGCCTGGGTGTGGGTGGTGTGGGGCCGGGGGCCATCTTGCCCTTGGGCTTCCGTAGCACCCGCCTCTTCGCCAGCACCCGCCGGCCGGCCCGGCGCTGCCTCTACACGTGCCGGATCGTGGCCGGTCCCCGCTGCGAGATCGTGGCCGAGGACGACCCCGGGAGGGTGCTGGTGGGCCCCACGCCCGACGTCTGCCATGGCCGCCTCCTCCAAGCCCTGGGGGAGGCCGGGGGGAGGCCCCGGGCGATGCCACCGGCCCCCGGGGCCGGCGACGACTTCTTCGGCCTCAGCCACCCCACAGTCCGGCAGCTCCTCCAGGGGGAGGCTGGGGCCTTCCTCCACCCCGAGGATGAGGAGGAGGAAGAGGAGGAAGAAGAGGACGACGACGACGATGATGAGGACGACGATGAGGAGGAGGAGGAAGAAGGGGCTGCCCCAACCTTCGCCTACGCCGACATCTTCCTCGGCAGCCCCACCGGCTCCGATGAGTGACCCCACACAGACACAACCCCCTGGTCCCCCAAATAAATGACCCCACCTTCTGCTGCCGCCATCTTTGTTTGGGACATGGGGGGCGACCTCACCCCAGGACTCCCTGCTCCTGAAGCTCCTTGGGTTGGTGGTCTCCCATGAAGGAGGTGGAGCCATGGTCAAAACGGGGGTTTATTGTCATCGAGGGGACAAAATATAGGGGGGGGGGGGGGGGGGGGGACATGATCCCCCCCAATTGGGGGGGGACCCCTCGTGTCCCAGTGACCACAGGGATGGCTGGGGACCAAGATGGGCTGAGCTCATGGCCCCACCCGGCTCCCCCTTTCCAAATAACACCACCCCCCCCCCCCCCCCATGTCCTATTGGATGTTGTGGTAGAGGCGGACGATGTCGGGGCAGTCGCCCAGGGCCTGGAGGAGACGTTCCGCCTGCTCCCGCGTCCCCTCCGGCAACGTCACCCGGTCCCGGGGCAAGTACTCGATGGCGGCCGAGAGCGGGCGCAGCCCCGAGGCCTCCAGACGCTCCCGCACGGTCCTCAGGGCCGAGGTCTCGCAGATGAACTGTGGGGAAGGGCCAAAGGTGGTTGGGAATGGTCAAGAGAATGGCCAAAGGTAGTTGGAGGTGGTCAAGAGCCACTGAGGATGGACCAGAGATGGTGAAGAGCCATCAAGGATGGGACCAGGAACGGCCAAGGGTGGTTGGGGATGGTGAAGAGCCATTGAGGATGGATCAGAGATGGTCAAGGGTGGTTGGGGATGGTCAAGAGCCATTGAGGATGGTCCAGAGATGGCCAAGGGTGGTTGGGGATGGTCAAGAGCCATTGAGGATGGTCCAGAGATGGCCAAGGGTGGTTGGGGATGGTCAAGAGCCATTGAGGATGGTCCAGAGATGGCCAAGGGTGGTTGGGGATGGTCAAGAGCCATTGAGGATGGTCCAGAGATGGCCAAGGGTGGTTGGGGATGGTCAAGAGCCATTGAGGATGGTCCAGAGATGGCCAAGGGTGGTTGGGGATGGTCAAGAGCCATTGAGGATGGTCCAGAGATGGCCAAGGGTGGTTGGGGATGGCCGAAGGACGGCTGAGAGTGGCCAGGGACAGTCAGGGGCAACCAATGGTGGTCGCAAATGGTCTTGGATGGTCAGACATGGCTACCAGTGGTCAGGGAGTGGCCAAGACTCATTGGGGACAACCAACTGTGCCCCTGGATGGCCTGAAATATCCAAGAGGGGTTGGGGACAACCAACGGTGATTGCAGATGGTCAGAAACGGCGCACGGTGGCCATGGAACAGCACCAAGAGTGCTCCAAACTCAACGTCCACTGTCCCACCACCCTCCTCACCCACCTTCAGCGCCGGCTCCTCCTCTTCCTCCTCATCCTCGTCCGGGCAGACGTCCTGGGCCCCGGCCTCCACCGCTGCCTCCAGCGCGGCCTCCAGGGAGACGGGGTGGCCCTGAAGGTCCCGTGGCCCCACGCGCACCACCCCCTTCTGCTCGAAGCCGTGGCGTGACCCCTCGGCCATGGTCCCCCTGCAGGAACCCGCGACTCCACTCAGCCCCAGACGTGGGGGTCCCCAGGGTGTCCCCCCCAAACCCCAGGACTGACCCATTGCGGGTGAGGATGAGGCGGACATCTTGCTGGCTGCGCCGGGGGTTGTCGGTGAGGACCTCCAGGAGAAGAGCCGAGCCACCGGGGCCACGGGCTTCGTAGAGGAGCCGGGACGCTGCTGCCGCTGATCTCTCCTGGAGCAGGGAGGGGGTGGTCCTCAGGGATCCCCCCCTCACCCCCCAAAAGTTGGAGGGCTCGATCCCCCCTGTCCTACCACCACCACCCCAAAATCTACCTACCGCACCACGGATGGCTGCCTCGATGGAGGCCTTGGGCATGTTCTTGGCCCGGCACTGCTCCACCACGTTGGCCAACTGGGTGTTGAGCGCTGGGTCCGGGCCCCCCTCTGTGGGGAAAAAAAGGGGGTGCAGGTGGGATCAGGGGGGGTGGGGAAACCCTTCCCAAATCTCAGAGGATCTGGGGTGTGTGTGGGGGGCATCCTAGGGGAGCTGGAAGGATCTAAAGGGTGTCTGAGATCGTGGAGAACCCCAAGAGATCCTGGTGAACGTGGGGCTGAGGGGACCTGGGGGTGGAGAGATCCTGGAGGGTGTCTGGTGGGGTTGAGGGACCTCCAGGATCCTGGCGGAGGGGATCTGCTGGGCTGCACGATCCTGGGGGGCACCAGGGATGAGACAACCCTCCAGAGGGACCCAGGGTGGGGGAGATCTGAGAAGACCCACCTGGGATCCCACCAGCCCTAGAGGACCCCCACAAGGATTCCACCAAGGCTAGAAGACCCGATGGGGTCCCCCCAACCTTTGAAGAGCCGAGGGGGTCCTACTTGACTTGAGGGGGTCCCACAAGCTTGGGAACACACGATGGGGTCCCTGGAAGAGCCAAGGGGGTCCCACCTACCCTGGAAGACCTGATGGGCCCCCATTAACCCCGGAAGAACTGATGGGGTCCCACCATCCTTAGAAGACCTTACAGAGCCCCATTAACGCTGGAAGAACCGATGGGGTCCCACCAACCCTGGACGAACCGATGGGGTCCCACCAACCCTGGAAGAACCGATGGGGTCCCACCATCCTTAGAAGACCTTACAGAGCCCCATTAACCCTGGAAGAACCAATGGGGTCCCACCTAACCTGGAAGAACCGATGGGGTCCCACCAACCCTGGAAGAACCGATGGGGTCCCACCCCCCCAGGGACCCCCGTGGTGGGGGTGGGTGTCGGGGGGTCCCTACCGCGGGCGGCCGTGCGCAGCATCATGCCGAGGCGCTGGAAGAGGCGGCTGCGGGCGGCGTCGCGCGGACCCTTGACGTTCTTC
>NW_015091410.1:0-516 GCF_001431845.1 Calidris pugnax | reverse complement strand
GGCTGCACTTGTGGGGCGGCCCTATAGACCCTATAGGAGCGGGGCGGGGGGCTGCATAGACCCTATAGCACTTGTAGGGCAGCCCTATAGACCCTATAGCCCTCATGGTGGTGGGCTATGGTGGTGTCCCCGTGATGCTGACTGGTTGGTGGCCACCATCCCGGTGTCCTGCCCCACCCCACGTCAGGTGGGACATCACCCCATGGCGGTGGGTCACCGGGGGTGGGGGGGTGACACAGCAGATGGTTGAGAAAGGAGGGAGTGAGACACGGGCTGGTGGCCCTGAGTCACCGGGAGCTGGTTCCTCCAAAGCAGCATCTGGTGACGACCTGCCCCGTGGTCCTCGGTGGCCCGGAGGGTTATGGGGGGGGGTCCATGGGGTGCCCCATGGTGGGGGCTGCTGGGTGGGGTCTGTGGGGAGGTGGAGGAGGGATGGAGATGGAGGGATGGAGATGGATGGAGATGGATGGAGCTGGAGGGATGGAGGGAGGGAGATGGATGGATGGATGGATGGAT
>NW_015091409.1:362-3378 GCF_001431845.1 Calidris pugnax | reverse complement strand
AGGGGTCCGTAGGGGTCTGTAGGGGTCGTAGGGGTCTGTAGGGGTCTGCAGGAGTATGTAGGGGTTCATAGGGTTCTGTAGGGGTTCATAGGGGTTCGTAGAGGTCCATAGGGGTCCATAGGGATCTGTAGGACTCTTTAGGGGTCGTAGGGTTCTGTAGGGTTTCATAGGGGTCTGTAGGGGTCATAGGGGTTTGTAGGGGTTCACAGGGGTTCACATGGGTCTGTAGGGTTTCATAGGGGTCTGGAGGTGTCTGTAGGGTTCTTTAGGGGTCTGTAGGGGTTCATAGGGGTCTGTAGGGGTCATAGGGGTCCGTAGGGTTCTTTAGGGGTCCTAGGGGTCCTTAGGGGTCTGCAGGGGTTCATAGGGGTCCGTAGGGGTCTGTAGGGTTCTTTAGGGGTTCATAGGGGTCTGTAGGGTTCTTTAGGGGTCATAGGGGTTTGTAGGGGTCCGCAGGCATCCTTAGGGTTTTGTAGGGGTTCGTAGGGGTCTGTAGTTGTTCATAGGGGTCTGTAGGGGTCCTTAGGGTTTTGTAGGGGTCTGTAGGGTTCTTTAGGGGTTCACAGGGGTCTGTAGGGGTCCATAGGGGTCCGTAGGGGTCTGTAGGTGTCCATAGGGTTTTGTAGGGGTCTGTAGGGTTCTTTAGGGGTTCACAGGGGTCTGTAGGGGTCCATAGGGGTCCGTAGGGGTCTGTAGGTGTCCATAGGGTTTTGTAGGGGTCTGTAGGGTTCTTTAGGGGTTCACAGGGGTCTGTAGGGGTCCATAGGGGTCCGTAGGGGTCTGTAGGTGTCCATAGGGTTTTGTAGGGGTCTGTAGGGTTCTTTAGGGGTTCACAGGGGTCTGTAGGGGTCCATAGGGGTCCGTAGGGGTCTGTAGGTGTCCATAGGGTTTTGTAGGGGTCTGTAGGGTTCTTTAGGGGTTCACAGGGGTCTGTAGGGGTCCATAGGGGTCCGTAGGGGTCTGTAGGTGTCCATAGGGTTTTGTAGGGGTCTGTAGGGTTCTTTAGGGGTTCACAGGGGTCTGTAGGGGTCCATAGGGGTCCGTAGGGGTCTGTAGGTGTCCATAGGGTTTTGTAGGGGTCTGTAGGGTTCTTTAGGGGTTCACAGGGGTCTGTAGGGGTCCATAGGGGTCCGTAGGGGTCTGTAGGTGTCCATAGGGTTTTGTAGGGGTCTGTAGGGTTCTTTAGGGGTTCACAGGGGTCTGTAGGGGTCCATAGGGGTCCGTAGGGGTCTGTAGGTGTCCATAGGGTTTTGTAGGGGTCTGTAGGGTTCTTTAGGGGTTCACAGGGGTCTGTAGGGGTCCATAGGGGTCCGTAGGGGTCTGTAGGTGTCCATAGGGTTTTGTAGGGGTCTGTAGGGTTCTTTAGGGGTTCACAGGGGTCTGTAGGGGTCCATAGGGGTCCGTAGGGGTCTGTAGGTGTCCATAGGGTTTTGTAGGGGTCTGTAGGGTTCTTTAGGGGTTCACAGGGGTCTGTAGGGGTCCATAGGGGTCCGTAGGGGTCTGTAGGTGTCCATAGGGTTTTGTAGGGGTCTGTAGGGTTCTTTAGGGGTTCACAGGGGTCTGTAGGGGTCCATAGGGGTCCGTAGGGGTCTGTAGGTGTCCATAGGGTTTTGTAGGGGTCTGTAGGGTTCTTTAGGGGTTCACAGGGGTCTGTAGGGGTCCATAGGGGTCCGTAGGGGTCTGTAGGTGTCCATAGGGTTTTGTAGGGGTCTGTAGGGTTCTTTAGGGGTTCACAGGGGTCTGTAGGGGTCCATAGGGGTCCGTAGGGGTCTGTAGGTGTCCATAGGGTTTTGTAGGGGTCTGTAGGGTTCTTTAGGGGTTCATAGGGGTCTGTAGGGTTCTTTAGGGGTCATAGGGGTTTGTAGGGGTCCGCAGGCATCCTTAGGGTTTTGTAGGGGTTCGTAGGGGTCTGTAGTTGTTCATAGGGGTCTGTAGGGGTCCTTAGGGTTTTGTAGGGGTCTGTAGGGTTCTTTAGGGGTTCACAGGGGTCTGTAGGGTTCTTTAGGGGTCATAGGGGTCTGTAGGGGTCCGCAGGGGTCTGTAGGGGTTCATAGGGGTCTGCAGGAGTCTGTAGGGTTCTTTAGGGGTTGTAGGGGTCTGTAGGGGTTCATAGGGGTCTGCAGGAGTCTGTAGGGTTCTTTAGGGGTTGTAGGGGTTCATAGGGTTCTTTAGGGGTCATAGGGGTCTGCAGGAGTCTGTAGGTGTCTGCAGGAGTCTATAGGGGTTCATAGGGGTCTGTAGGGGTCTGCAGGGGTTCATAGGGGTCCTTAGGGTTTTGTAGGGGTTTGGAGGGTTCTTTAGGGGTCTGGAGGGGTTTGGAGGGGTCCGTAGGGGTCTGTAGGGGTCGTAGGGGTCTGTAGGGGTCTGCAGGAGTATGTAGGGGTTCATAGGGTTCTGTAGGGGTTCATAGGGGTTCGTAGAGGTCCATAGGGGTCCATAGGGATCTGTAGGACTCTTTAGGGGTCGTAGGGTTCTGTAGGGTTTCATAGGGGTCTGTAGGGGTCATAGGGGTCCGTAGGGTTCTTTAGGGGTCCTAGGGGTCCTTAGGGGTCTGCAGGGGTTCATAGGGGTCCGTAGGGGTCTGTAGGGTTCTTTAGGGGTTCATAGGGGTCTGTAGGGTTCTTTAGGGGTCATAGGGGTTTGTAGGGGTCCGCAGGCATCCTTAGGGTTTTGTAGGGGTTCGTAGGGGTCTGTAGTTGTTCATAGGGGTCTGTAGGGGTCCTTAGGGTTTTGTAGGGGTCTGTAGGGTTCTTTAGGGGTTCACAGGGGTCTGTAGGGTTCTTTAGGGGTCATAGGGGTTTGTAGGGGTCCGCAGGCATCCTTAGGGTTTTGTAGGGGTTCGTAGGGGTCTGTAGTTGTTCATAGGGGTCTGTAGGGGTCCTTAGGGTTTTGTAGGGGTCTGTAGGGTTCTTTAGGGGTTCACAGGGGTCTGTAGGGTTCTTTAGGGGTCATAGGGGTCTGTAGGGGTCCGCAGGGGTCTGTAGGGGTTCATAGGGGTCTGCAGGAGTCTGTAGGG
>NW_015091409.1:0-254 GCF_001431845.1 Calidris pugnax | reverse complement strand
GTCCTTAGGGTTTTGTGGGGGTGTGCAGGGGTCTGTAGGGTTCTTTAGGGGTCATAGGGGTCGTAGGGGTCCATAGGGGTCTGCAGGGGTTCATATGGGTCTGTAGGGTTTCGTAGGGGTCTGTAGGGTTCTTTAGGGGTCGTAGGGATCTGTAGGGGTTCACAGGGGTCTGTAGGGGTTCATAGGGGCACTGGGAGGGTGCTGGTGCCCTGGGGGTGTTTTTTGGGGGGGCAATGTGGTTCCAGGGGGGTTCT
>NW_015091408.1:478226-479100 GCF_001431845.1 Calidris pugnax | reverse complement strand
AGAGGAAAAGGCAAGGGACGAGAGAAGGCTGCAGGTGAGGGTCAAGGATGTGCTGCCCCATCTTACGGCTCGATAGCAGAAAGTCCAGCAGGTAGATGTTGGCTTTAATTTATCCCACAAAGCAGAAATGGTAGGAAAGGTTGGGAATCAGGATGTGCTGGTCTGGGGAGGGGATTCTGACTCAGGGAGGGGCAGGATAAGGACAGCCCCATCTTCCTCAGCAGGAGGGAGTGTCGCCTCTGCAGATTGGCCCAGGTGGTGCTGAGCAAGGGCTGGGACAGTATAAAAGCTCTGCCTCTGCCAGGCTCTCCCAACCACTGCTCTGCCTGCCTTCTCCTTCAGGAACAGGGTAAGTCGGAGACTGTCTCATCTCCTTGTCCCTTTCTCCAGCCCTGGCTCCTCTGCCTTGGGGGCTCCCCTCTGCTGCTCTCTTACCATCTCTGCCCTCTTGCAGAGCACCATCCGATCCTGCACAAAGATGTCTTGCTACGACCTGTGCCCACCAAAGACCAGCGTGGCCGTCCCTCAGCCCATCGCTGAGAGCTGCAACGACCTGTGCACCCGCCAGTGCCCCGACTCCACGGCCTTCATCCAGCCACCCCCCGTCATGGTCACCTTCCCCGGCCCCATCCTCAGCTCCTTCCCCCAGCAAGCCGTGGTGGGCTCCTCTGGAGCACCGGCCTTTGGGGGCAACCTGGGTCTGGGGGGCCTCTATGGTGCCGGTGCCACCCAGGGCTCAGGGGGCCTCTGCACCTTTGGCAGAGCCTACGCTGCTCCTGCCTGCAGCCCTTGTGTCTTGCCCCGCTCCAGCAAGAAGCTCTGGAACACCTGTGGGCCATGCTCGACCCACACCACACAACTAGCTGAACCCAGA
>NW_015091408.1:456844-478181 GCF_001431845.1 Calidris pugnax | reverse complement strand
CCAGTCAAGGCCTGGGCAGCTGGCAGTGCTGCACACCCTTGGCCCTTCCCTCCCTATTCCTCTGCCCTCTGCTCTCCTGTCCTCTCCCCTCATCTCTTGCTCAGAGAATGAGCTGGACCCAAAAGGCTGTGTGGGGCTGATTGCCTGAGTCCTCCGGATATGGAATGTTGCACCAAGAGTCCTTTCGGTAGAAGAAGCCATGCTCTGGAGAAGACCCCTCTGACTCTTGGAACACGTGGCATCCAGCTGCTTTGGGTTTTGCCCAAGGTCTCTCTGGCAATCTCTCCTGCCCCTCTGGGCACAATAAAGTTTTCCTGCATGCAAAATATGTCTCCCTCCTTCCTTGCCCCAAGTTCAGAGGACCAGGGGGTTTGGTCCCAAAGCCATGGGAGGGGTAACTATTCTGCTCCTGGGATCTCCAGCCTGGGTGAGGTTTTGGCCTTTTTGGGAGAGGGGAAATTGCAGGGAGCAGGCAAGGGCTAGAAGTCCTTTTAGTGAGGCTTGCAGGAGGTATGGAAAGGGCAGAGGGCAGGAGAGGGGCTGCCAGTGCTTCCTTGCCTGGCCTTCTCAATCCAGCAGGGACACCAGCTCTGCCAGGTCATGCTGCTCTGCAGAAGCACAGCAGCATCTCTGGGTGTCCACGCAGAGCAGGCTGGACCAGAGACAGAGTTCAAGCCAGTGCTTGGGAAATGGCCATGGATTGCTGGAGAGCTGTGTGTCCAGGAAGGCCCTAGGGGTGCTGGTGGACACTGAGGTGAGCATAAGCTGCCAAATTGATTGTGAGCAAGGCAGGCATCTGTGTGCTGGCCTGCATGGTGGATGGAGGGGATCTTGGCCCTTGTCTCAGCACTGGCCAGACCACAGCTGCCGTGCTGTGTCCAGTTCTGGTCTCCCCAGCACAGGAGAGATGTGGGGTTACTGGAGAGAGTCCAGCAAATGGACACGCAGGTGATGAAGGCACAGAGAGCCTGCCTTCTGTGGGGAGAGCCTGAGAGAGCTGGAACTGCTGGTCTTGTAGCTGAGGAGGCTCTGGTGGGCTCTCATCAAGGGGCACACATGACTGAAGGAAGGTAAGGTGTTAAGAAGATGGAGCCAAGCAATGGGCACCAGCTGAAACACAAGAGGCTCCACCTCAGCACTCAAAACCACTCTTTTTCCCTGTGAGGCTGATCAAGCACTTGCACAGGTGTCCCTGGAGGTTCTGGGGTCTCACTCCTTGAAGATATATACAAGTCACACGGGCATGGTGCCGGGCAGCCTGTGCTGGGTGACCCTACTTGAGTCAGCAGTGTGACAAGATGCCCTGCAAAGGCAGCTGCCACAACAAGCATCAGCCTGGGATTGCTGTGATTTTGAGTCTTCTGCATCCAACTGAGGACCATCAGGTGTGTTGGTCTCTGCTGGAGGAGGGAACAGAATGTGGAGCTGAAAGCACTAAGGTTAAAGGAACACATGGAAGAGTTGATTTAAGGGGCAGGTGAGGGAGAGAAAGGAAGGAGAAGTAGGGAGAGAAAAAGAAGGGATGACAAAGGGGAAGAAGGCAAAGATTAAAGGGAAGAGGGAAGGAGCCTTGGGAGTCCAGGGAAAAGGAAAGGAGAAGGGTAAGGTAAGGAACAACAGGGAGAGGAAGGAGTGAAAAGAGGAAGAAGGATAAGAAAGGGAAGGGGATAAGGAAGAAGAAGGGGAAGGCTTTGTTTCTCCTGGGGATTGCCCAGAGCCATTCAGAAAGAAGAGGGCTGGAGCTGTAGTAGGAATTGCTCCTGGCTGGCTTCCAGCCCCGGGGGCAGCCATGCTCAGGTACAGGGAGGCTGAAGGCCTGGAAACACCCCAGGGCTGCATGTCCTGAAGAAGTTGAGCTGCCTGTGTTCAGGCAGGACCCTTGGAGCTCAGGTGCAGGAGTGTGTGTGGTCAAAGCTGGCAGGGGTGAAGGTTGTCCCCAAGGACAGCCAGGCCTGGCTCGGTTGGGGCTGAGAGAGTGCCCTGGCATGGCTGGTGGGGACCACAGGCTTGGAGAGGCAGCCCTGCAGCCCCACTGGGCCTTGGGAGAGAAAAGGCAGAGGCAAGGGTTGGATGCAACCTTGTTTTATTGACTGGAGAAAGACACATGAGGCTGAGGCAGGCAGGTTTTCCCCCCAGGCTTCAGGAGAAGTGTTCCTTCAGGCTTCCACCAGACAGTGGTCCTTGCAGAGACAAGTAAATGCCCTGTGAGATGATGGAGTTGCACATCTGGGCAAAGCAAATATGTTGTATGTAGAGAGTAGGAGGAGAGGATAAAGAAGAGGAAGAGTGAGGCTGAGTTGTCTCAGGGTCTCTGCTGTGTGTGTGTCTGGATCTAGCAGGGCCCACAGGTGTTCCAGAGCTTCTTGCTGTAGCGGGGCAAGACACAAGGGCTGCAGGCAGGAGCAGCGTAGGCTCTGCCAAAGGTGCAGAGGCCCCCTGAGCCCTGGGTGGCACCGGCACCATAGAGGCCCCCCAGACCCAGGTTGCTCTCAAAGGCAGGTGCTCCAGAGGAGCCCACCACGGCTTGCTGGGGGAAGGAGCTGAGGATGGGGCCGGGGAAGGTGACCACGACAGGGGGTGGCTGGATGAAGGCCGTGGAGTCGGGGCACTGGCGGGTGCACAGGTCGTTGCAGCTCTCAGCGATGGGCTGAGGGACGGCCACGCTGGTCTTTGGTGGGCACAGGTCGTAGCAAGACATCTTTGTGTGAGAGAGAGCTGAGCCTGAAAGATACGGGCAGAAAGAACATATTTTGAGCAGGAATAGATATCCCAACCAAACATCACACTTTTCCCAGAGGTGCCCTGGACTTGGAGAGGCCAGAGACACCACCTTGTCCTCACTGCCCACTGCTTCCCCTTTGCCCAGCCAGCCCCACTCCAGGCCCTGCTCTCCACACGCATCCCCTTTCCCTCTCTGCACGCACAGAGGCCACACAAGTGCTCCCCAAGAGCCTGGGCAGGGCCTGGCTCTCTGTGCCACAGCCACAGGGCTCCTTCCTTCTACCAACTCCTCTCATCCCACCCTGCCTGTCCAAGGCTGCTGCCAGCACGGCCGCTGCTGTCAGAGCTCTCCTGGCCAAGAAGGCCCCACGCCAGCTTCTGCCACAGGAGACACAGACCCACAGGCACCCACCTACCTGTTTCCTGAGCAGAGCGAGGCAGGAGCAGTGGATGCCAGTGCTCAGTGAGGCCACTGCTTTTATGCTGGTCCAGGGAGCGTGGGGAGGAGCTGGACGCACTGGGGGCACGTGGCCCACGCCAGCCAAGCCCCTGCCTCCTCCCTGGGTGACACGGGGCTCTTTTGCTGATGCTGTTTCCTCACCAGCCCCAACCCGTTCTATCAGCCCCTCCAATTACCCTGCTCGGACACTTGCCAGCTGCCACCTCATGGGCCAAATGAGCCCCACTCTCTTCTCATTATCTGGCTGTGTAAGCGGGTGCACAGGGTGACAAAGGCTGACTGCAAGCATCCTGCGTGCCATAGCTCTTTGCCAAGGGCTATGTCTTGGGGTGGACCCAGGCCTTCTTTGCAGAGATACAGGGAAGTCCGGGGTCATGATGCTGGCCAAAAAGATGGCCTTCTGCATGACATACGTTGTGTGGCTATTATCTGCTGAGGTGTGAGGTTATGAAATGCCAAATGAAAGGCACTCCTCTTGGGCACTGCCTACTCAGCACGATGCATCCCTCACCAGTCCAACAGAACCAGCCTTTATGTGCCTGGGGGTGTTGGCCGTTGCCCTCTTCAAGTCTGTGGGAGAAAGACCCTTTGTGCTTTTCCCCAGGGTGCATTGTCTAAGGAGCACAGACCTGGACATTGGGACATGTCACAGGCTCGTGACAATCCCTCACAAGTGTTCCTGGAGTTCCATTGCTGGGACATGATGCATGTCACAGTCTTCCCTTCAGGTGCTGTGGATAGGGGATATGCATCTGATGCCTTCACAGCAGCACCGCGACCAGGTTGATGCCTCCTCTCATTTAGCTCACAAAGCAAAAAGAGGTGGAAAGAGTGGGAAGCGGGATGTGCTGGTCTGGGGAGGGGATGCTGACTCAAGGAGGGGAAGAAGAAGGACAGCCCCATCTTCCTCAGCAGGAGGGAGTGTCGCCTCTGCAGATTGGTCCAGGTGGTGCTGAGCAAGGGCTGGGACAGTATAAAAGCTCTGCCTCTGCCAGGCTCTCCCAACCACTGCTCTGCCTGCCTTCTCCTTCAGGAACAGGGTAAGTAGAGACTATCTCACCTCCTTGCTCCTTTCTCCAGCCTTGGCTCCTCTGCCTCAGGTGCTCCCCTCTGCTGCTCTCTTACTATCTCTGCCCTCTTGCAGAGCACCATCTGATCTCGCACAAAGATGTCTTGCTACGACCTGTGCCCACCAAAGACCAGCGTGGCCGTCCCACAGCCCATCGCTGAGAGCTGCAACGACCTGTGCACCCGCCAGTGCCCCGACTCCACGGCCTTCATCCAGCCGCCCCCCGTCATGGTCACCTTCCCTGGCCCCATCCTCAGCTCCTTCCCCCAGCAAGCTGTGGTGGGCTCCTCTGGAGCACCAGCCTTTGGGGGCAACCTGGGTCTGGGGGGCCTCTATGGTGCTGGTGCCACCCAGGGCTCGGGGGGCCTCTGCACCTTTGGCAGAGCCTACGCTGCTCCTGCCTGCAGCCCTTGTGTCTTGCCCCGCTACAGCAAGAAGCTCTGGGACACCTGTGGGTCCTGCTAGACCCAGCACGACACACCCCACCGCCCTTGGGACAACTCAGCCTCATGCCTCCTCTTTTTTATCCCCTCCTGCTCCTCTCTGTATGATACGTGTTTGCCTTCCTCTGGCCCGTGCCCAGATTCGCAACTCCACCTTCATCCCACAGGGCACTTTCTTGTCTCTCCTATGACTACTGCCTGGCAGAAGCCTGAAGGAACATCTCTCCTGAAGCCTGGTGGGTCAACCTGCCTGCCTCTGCCTATTGTGTCTTTCTCCACTCAATAAAAAAAGCCTGCATCCAACCCCTGCCTCTGCCTTTTCTCTGTCAATGCACACTGGGAGCTGCAGGGCTCCCTCGCCCTGCCAGTCAACCCTGCCAGCCACCCCAGGGCAGTCTCTGAGCCCCAGCAGAGACAGGCCCAGCTGCCTTTGGGGACAGCTCCCAGCCCTGCCTTCTCTGCCCACAAACGCTCCTTCAGCTGATCTTCAAAGGTCCTGCCTGACCACAAGCTGCTCCCCTCTTGAAGGACATGCAGCCCTGGGGTGTTTCAAGACCGTCCAGCCTCCCTGTGCATGAATTTGGCTTCTCCAGGGGCTGGGAGCCAGGCAGGAGCAATTCGTGCTGCATCTCCAGACTCTTGGAGTCTGGAGATATGAGATATGAGGAGAGGCTGAGGGAACTGAGGTTATTCAGCCTGGAGAAGAGGAGGCTGAGGGGAGACCTTATTGCAATTCCTGCTGCATCTCCAGACTCTTCGTATCTCTGTGGCTATGCTCAGGCTCTGGGATTATAAAATCTTCCCTTCTTCACTATTCCCTTCCCTTTTAACATTCCTCCTCTTTCCATTCCTTGTCCCTGGTGGGCTTCTCCCTCTTCTTTACCTTACCCTTTTCTTTCTCTTTCCCTGTTCTCCTAAGGCTCCTTCCCCTTACCTTGAATCTTTGCCTTCTTCCCCTTCAACCTCCCTTCTTTTTCTCTTCCTACTTCTCCTTCCTTTCTCTTCCCATCTCCCTTCCCCAAAACTCACCTCTTCCAGATTCTACTTTACCTCCTCTTACGCCTTCAAGCTCCACATTCTCTTCTGGCCCCCAGCACAGACCAACACACTTAAAGCTTTTCCGTACTACGCAGGAGACACAAAATCATAGAAATCACTGCTTGAATATTGTCACCGGAGCCTTTACAGGGCAGCTTGTCACACTGCCAACTCAGACAGTGTCACCCAGAGCCAGCTGCCCAACATCATGTCCAGTCGGCTTCTGCATGTCTCCAAGGATGGAGACTCCACAGCCTCCTAGGACAACCTGTGCCACTGCTTTGTCACTCTCCCAGTGAAAACAGTGGTTTGAGGTGTTGAGATGGAGCCTCAGGTACTGCAGCTGGTGCCCATTGCCTCTTGTCCTGGCACTGCACACCACAGGAAAGAGCCTGGCTCCATATTTTAATGCCTTTTCTTCCGGCATGTGTGCACCTTGAGACCCCCTTGAGCCTCCTCAGCTACAAGAGGAGAAGTCCCATCTCTCTCAGGCTCTCCCAACAGGAGACAGACTCCATGTGCTTGGCCCTTTGCTGCTCTCTCACCAGTAGACTCACATCAGTTTTGGGCTGGGCAGCCCAGCACTGGCCACAGCACTGCAGGGATGATAGCCTCAGAGAGGGAGCCCTGCAGCCCCCATGGAGCCTTGAGAGGGAAGAGGCAGAGGCAGAGGTTCAATGCAGTTTTGTTTTATTGAGTGGAGAAAGACACATGAGACAGAGGCAGGCAGGCTGCCTCGCCTATGTTCCGGAGAGGTGTTCCTTCAGGCTTCTGCCAGGCAGTGGTCTTTGCAGAGACAAGCAAGTGTGTTATGGGATGATGGTGGAGTTCAACATCTGGGCACAGGCTTGAGCAAGGCAAAGACATTTCATGGAAAGAGGGGCAGGAGGGCAGAAAGAAGAAGAGGTGTGAGACTGACTTGTCCCATGGACTGTGGGGTGTGTGGGGCTGGGTCTAGCAGGGCCCACAGGTGTCCCAGAGCTTCTTGCTGGAGCGGGGCAAGACACAAGGGCTGCAGGCAGGAGCAGCGTAGGCTCTGCCAAAGGTGCAGAGGCCCCCCGAGCCCTGGGTGGCACCGGCACCATAGAGGCCCCCCAGACCCAGGTTGCCCCCAAAGGCAGGTGCTCCAGAGGAGCCCACCACGGCTTGCTGGGGGAAGGAGCTGAGGATGGGTCCGGGGAAGGTGACCATGACGGGGGGTGGCTGGATGAAGGCCGTGGAGTCGGGGCACTGGCGGGTGCACAGGTCGTTGCAGCTCTCAGCGATGGGCTGAGGGACGGCCACGCTGGTCTTTGGTGGGCACAGGTCGTAGCAAGACATCTTTGTGCAGGATCAGATGGTGCTCTGCAAGAGGGGAGAGATGACAAGATAACACCAGAGGGGAGTGTCTGAGGCAGAGAAGCCAGGGCTGAAGAAAGGGGCAAGGAGGTGAGACAGTCTCCGACTTACCCTGTTCCTGAAGGAGAAGGCAGGCAGAGCAGTGGTCGGGAGAGCCTGGCAGAGGGAGAGCTTTTATACTGTCCCAGCCCTTGCTCAGCACCACCTGGGCCAATCTGCAGAGGTGACACTCCCTCCTGCTAAGGAAGATGGGGCTGTCCTTCTCCTGCCCCTCCTTGAGTCAGCATCCCCTCCCCAGACCAGCACATCCCGCTTCCCAGCTTTTGCTCCCCTTTCTGCTTCATGGGCCAAATGAGAGTGGGCACCACCCTGCTGGTGTTGCTGCTTTCATGCCACTAGACTGAGCTCCCACGTCATCAGCACTGAAGGGAACCCCCTGACTAGCATCCTCCCCCAGCAATGGGGCTCCTGAGATGTTTGTGAGTGGTTTTACATTAGGCTGTGCCACGTGTCCCTGTTGAGGCTCTGTGCTCATTGCACCAGGCACCTCGGGAAAGAGGAGGAGTCTCTTTCCCCCAGACTTGCAGAGGTCGATGGCTAACCCCTGCATGTCCATGGAGGCCGTCTCTGTTGGACTGGCGAGTGATGCATTGTGCTGAGTAGGCAGTGCTCCAGAGGAGTGCCTTTGATTTGGTATTTCCTAATCCAACCCCTCAATAGATAATAGCCACAAAATGTATGTCATGCGGGCAATGGCATGTGGGAGGCCTTGGCAAAGCCACATTCATGGCCAGTTCCATGATCCTGGACTTCTCTATGGATCTGCAAAGAAGGCCTGGGTCTGTCTCAAGACCAAGCCCTTGGTGAAGAGCTATGGCACGCAGGATGCTTGCAGTCAGCCTTTGTCACGCTGCGTGCCCTCTTACACAGCCAGATAATGAGAAGAGAGCGGGGCTCATTTGGCCCATGAGGTGGCAGCTGGCAAGTGTCCGAGCAGGGTAATTGGAGGGGCTGATAGAACGGGTTGGGGCTGGTGAGGAAACAGCATCAGCAAAAGAGCCCCGTGTCACCCAGGGAGGAGGCAGGGGCTTGGCTGGCGTGGGTCACGTGCCCCCAGTGCGTCCAGCTCCTCCCCACGCTCCCTGGACCAGCATAAAAGCAGTGGCCTCGCTGAGCACTGGCATCCACTGCTCCTGCCTCGCTCTGCTCAGGAAAAGGGTAGGTGGGTGGCACCTCTGGGAACAGGACACTGCTTCAATGGGTAATGTCCTCCTCTCTCATGACAGTTTTTTTGTGTCCCTGTCTTTCAGGCTCAGCTCTCTCACACAAAGATGTCTTGCTACGACCTGTGCCCACCAAAGACCAGCGTGGCCGTCCCTCAGCCCATCGCTGAGAGCTGCAACGACCTGTGCACCCGCCAGTGCCCCGACTCCACGGCCTTCATCCAGCCACCCCCCGTCATGGTCACCTTCCCCGGCCCCATCCTCAGCTCCTTCCCCCAGCAAGCCGTGGTGGGCTCCTCTGGAGCACCGGCCTTTGGGGGCAACCTGGGTCTGGGGGGCCTCTATGGTGCCGGTGCCACCCAGGGCTCGGGGGGCCTCTGCACCTTTGGCAGAGCCTACGCTGCTCCTGCCTGCAGCCCTTGTGCTGGAACACCTGTGGGTCCTGCTAGATCCAGACCCACACAACCCACAGCCCATGCAACAGTTCAGCCTCACTCTTCCTCTTCTTTATCCCCTCCTCCTACTCTCTACATGCCGTGTATTTGCTCTGCTCCGACCCGTGCCCAGATGCTGAACTCCACCATCATCCCACAGGGCACTTTCTTGTCTCTCCTATGACTACTGTCCAGTAGAAGCCTGAAGGAACACCTCTCCTGGAGCCTGGCCGGGATGGGTGGGAGGGGGTCAGCTTGCCTGACTCTGTCTCATGTGTCTTTTTCCAGTCAATAAAACAAACCTTCATCCTACCCCTGCCTCTGTTTTTTTCTTCCCAAGGCCAGTGGAGGCTGCAGGGTTCCCTCACCCTCCTGCAGGACATGCAGCCCTGGGGTGTTTGCAGATCTTCAGCCTTCCTGGGCATGATCACATCTGGCCGGGGCTGGGAGCACGCCAGAAGCAATTCCTGCTGCGGCTCCAGCCCCTTTGTGTTTCTGGTGTTCATCTCTTTCCCTGGGACAGAAAGACTCTTCCTCTTCTTCCATATCCCCTTCACTTTTCCATCATTCATTCTCTTCTACTTCTTTCTCTCTCTGCTGATCTTTACCTTAGCCTTTTCCTTCTTGTCTGACTTTTCTGCTAAAACTCCTTCCTTTTACCTTTCATCTTCTCCTCATTCCCATTCTGCTTCTCCTCATTCCCATTCATCTTCTATTCATTTTCTTGTCCTACTTCTCCTTCATTTCTGTTCCTTTCTCCCTTCCCCTAACTCCTGCCATCTGTATTCTCCTTCAATTTCCCTTATCCTTTCCACTGCTTCATTTCCTGCCCTTCTTCAGCACAAACACACCTGATGCTCCTCCGTTCTGTGCAGCAGACACAAAATCTCACAGAACCTACCCTGATTATTGTGGCAGAAGACCTTGCAGGACAGGCTTTGGTGCTGCCCCCTCCTCCAGGGCCACCCAGAGCCAGCTGCGCAGCAACACGTCCAGACGACTTTTGCATGTCTCCAAGGATGGAGACTCCACAAACTCCCAGGACAACGTGTGCCAGTGCTTGGTCACCCTCACTGTGAAAACAGTGAGTTGAGATATTGAGGCGGAGCCTCCGGTGTTTCAGCTGCTGCCTGTTGCTTCTTGTCAAGGCACCGGACACCTCTGCAAAGAGCCTGGCTCCATCTTCTAAAAACCTTTCCTTCAGTCCTGTGTGCACATGATGAGATCCCAACTGGAGGCTCCACTGCACCTGAAACAGTCCAAGCTCTCTCAGGACGTCCCCAGAGGAGACAAGCTCCCTGTGCCCTCATCATCCGTGTGGTCCTTTGCTGAACTCTCTCCAGTAGCCCCACATCTCTGCTGTGCTGGGGAGCCCATCCCTGGACACAGCACCACAGAGGTGAGCAGAGGACAAGGAACTCACCCTTCACCTCCCAGCAACCACTCTTCTCCATGTAGCTCAGAGAACCACTGGCTGCCTTGGCCACAATCCACCTTGCCAACTCATGCTCAACTCAGTGTCACCCAGCATCCCAGGGCCTTTCCTGGCACACAGCTCTCCAGCAATCCACAGCCATTTCCCATGTCCTGGCTTGAACGCTGGCTCTGGTCCAGCTTCCTCTGCGCAGACACCCAGAGATGCTGCCATGCTTCTGCAGAGCAGAGGCACTTGGTAGAGTTGGTGTCATTCCTGGGCCAAGAAAGCCAGGCAAGGAAGCACTGCCAGCCCCTCTCCTGCCCTTTCCCCACCTCCTTTAAGCTCCAACAAAAGCCTCGCTCTCCCTCCCCTTTCTGACTCCATCCACCCTCTCCCAAAACTGCCCACCCTCACCCAGTCTGAGAAGATCAGAACCAGCCTTTGCCCTCATAGAAATGCTGGTCCCTACAACCCAGGGTCTTCCCAGTTTGGGACAAGGAAGGAAGGAGACATGACTTGCATGCAGAAAACCTTTATTGTGTCCAGAGAGGCAGGAGAAATTATCAGAGAGATTGTGGGCAAGACCCAGAGATGACCGATGCAAGGTCAAAAGGGAGGCAGAGGGATCTTCTCCAGAGCATGGCTTCTCACTCCACATGCCCCCTTGGTGCAGCTTTACAGATGCGGAGGACTGAGCCAATCAGCCCCACACAGCCTTTTGGGTCCAGCTCTTCCCCATCCCCGAGTGGGGAGGAGAGTGCAAGGGAGGAGAGCAGAGGGCAGGGGAAGAGGGCAGGGAAGGGCCAAGAGTGTGCAGCACTGCCAAATGCCCAGGCCTTGACTGGAGCAGCTCAGCACTGCTGGGTATCCTGTGCCCACACACTCAGCCCTGCATGGGTGCTGGTGACATTGGCAGGTGGTCTGAGGGCAGCGCCTGTGTGTGGTGTGGGTCTAGCAGGGCCCACAGGTGTCCCAGAGCTTCTTGCTGTAGCGGGGCAAGACACAAGGGCTGCAGGCAGGAGCAGCGTAGGCTCTGCCAAAGGTGCAGAGGCCCCCTGAGCCCTGGGTGGCACCGGCACCATAGAGGCCCCCCAGACCCAGGTTGCCCCCAAAGGCCGGTGCTCCAGAGGAGCCCACCACGGCTTGCTGGGGGAAGGAGCTGAGGATGGGGCCGGGGAAGGTGACCATGACAGGGGGTGGCTGGATGAAGGCCGTGGAGTCGGGGCACTGGCGGGTGCACAGGTCGTTGCAGCTCTCAGCAATGGGCTGAGGGACGGCCACGCTGGTCTTTGGTGGGCACAGGTCGTAGCAAGACATCTTTGTGTGGGATTGGATGGTGCTCTGCAAGAAGACAGAGATGGTAAGTAAGTAGCAGAGGGGAGCACCCAAGGCAGATGAGCTGGGGCTGGAGAAAGGGACAAGGAGGTGAGACAGTCTCCGACTTACCCTGTTCCTGAAGGAGAAGGCAGGCAGAGCAGTGGTTGGGAGAGCCTGGCACAGGCAGAGCTTTTATATTCTCCCAGGCCTTGCTCAGCACCACCTGGACCAATCTGCAGAGGCGACACTCCCTCCTGCTGAGGAAGATGGTGCTGACCTTCTCCTGCCCCTCCCTGAGTCAGCATCCCCTTCCCCAAACCAGTATATCCCACTTCACAACCTTTCCTCCCCTTTCTGCTTTCTGGGCTAAATTAGAGCAGGCATCCCCTTGCTGGAATTGCTGCTGTTTTATCACCAGATGGAGACGCAATATCCCCAGCACCTGAATGGAAACCCCTGATCAGAATCATTTCCCAGGAAATGGGGGTCACAGAACTCGTTTGAGGGAATCGCACTAGCCTGTGCGACATGTCCCCATGTGGGAGTCTCTGCTCTTTGCATTATGCACCTCTAGGAAGTGCATGAGGTTTCTTTTTCATCCAGACCTGCACAGATCAATGTACAACGTCAAAGGCACATGGAAACTGGCTCTGTTGGACAGGCAGATAATACAACGTGCTGAGCAGGCAGTGCCCAAGAGGAATGCACGTCATTTGTCATTTCCTAACCTCATACCTCGGAAGATAACAGCCACAAAACGTATGTCATCTTTTTTTGGCCAGCGTCATCGTCCAGACCTGCACAGATCAATGTACAACGTCAAAGGCACATGGAAACTGGCTCTGTTGGACAGGCAGATAATACAACGTGCTGAGCAGGCAGTGCCCAAGAGGAATGCACGTCATTTGTCATTTCCTAACCTCATACCTCGGAAGATGACAGCCACAAAACGTATGTCATCCTTTTTTTGGCCAGCGTCATGACCCTGGACTTTCCTGTATCTCTGCAAAAAAGGCCTGGGTCTAGCCCAGGACCAAGCCCTTGGTGAAGAGCTATGGCATGCAGGACAACCCTGGACTTTCCTGTATCTCTGCAAAGAAGGCCTGGGTCCACCCCAAGACGAAGCCCTTGGTGAAGAGCTATGGCACGCAGGACACTTGAAGTCAGGCTTTGTCACGCTGCATGCCCTCTTACACAACCCCGTGTCACCCAGGGAGGAGGCAGGGGCTTGGCTGGCGTGGGCCACGTGCCCCCAGTGCGTCCAGCTCCTCCCCACGCTCCCTGGACCAGCATAAAAGCAGTGGCCTCACTGAGCACTGGCATCCACTGCTCCTGCCTCGCTCTGCTCTGGAAACAGGTAGGTGGGTGCCTGTGGGTCTGAACCTCTTGTGGCAGGGGCTGGTGTGGGGTTGCCTGTGGGTCTGTGTCTCCTGTGGCAGGGAGTGGGACATCCTTGGCCAGGAGAGCTCTGACAGCAGCGGCCGTGCTGGCAGCAGCCTTGGACAGGCAGGGTGGGATGAGCTGTGGTGAGATGAGGAAGGACCCCCGTGGCCGCAGGTCCCAGAGCCAGGCCCTGCAAAGTCTCTTGGGGAGGGCTTGTGTGGCCTCTGTGCACAGAGAGAGTGCAAGAGGCAGGGTGGGGAGCAGGGCACTGAGTAGGGCTGGCTGGGCAAAGGGCAAGCGATGGACGGTGCAGGCAATGTTGTGGCTCAGGCCCCTGAATCTAGGGCTGGCTGGGCAAAGGGCAAGCGATGGATGGTGCAGGTAACGTTATGGCTCAGGCCCCTGAATCTCCAGGGCAGTTCTGGGAACAGGGCACTGCTCAAATGGGGCATCTCCTCTCACTCATGACACTTTTCCTTCTGTCTTTGTCTTTCAGGCTCAGCTCTCTCACACAAAGATGTCTTGCTACGACCTGTGCCCACCAAAGACCAGCGTGGCCGTCCCTCAGCCCATTGCTGAGAGCTGCAACGACCTGTGCACCCGCCAGTGCCCCGACTCCACGGCCTTCATCCAGCCACCTCCCGTCGTGGTCACCTTCCCCGGCCCCATCCTCAGCTCCTTCCCCCAGCAAGCCGTGGTGGGCTCCTCTGGAGCACCGGCCTTTGGGGGCAACCTGGGTCTGGGGGGCCTCTATGGTGCCGGTGCCACCCAGGGCTCAGGGGGCCTCTGCACCTTTGGCAGAGCCTACGCTGCTCCTGCCTGCAGCCCTTGTGTCTTGCCCCGCTACAGCAAGAAGCTCTGGGACACCTGTGGACCCTGCTAGACCCATCCCGAGACACTCTGTATGTGTCTGGAGTTGACAATCCTAGAACCAGCTAGTCACCTGGGACACCTGTGGGCCCTGCTAGACCCAGTCCCCGACACTCTGTATGTGTCTGGAGTCGACAATCCTAGAACCAGCTAGTCATCCAAAATGTTGCTACCATTGATATTTTCCTTAACACATCTCTTTTGCTGTTCTTAATCTTTTACTTTTACTCCATTTTCAGTCTTCTGTTCACTATTATGCTTTTCTATTATATTTCACAGGTCTTGCGTGTTCAGGGTTCTTCCACTCCTTTATTTTTTTACATTGTGAACATTTTATAAAATATTCTTTTTAGCTGTTGTTGAATTTTCATATTGACAGCTGTACATGTACAGATTTCTAGCTTCATTTCTTCATTGTTTGTCTTTCCTCTTGTCTTCCTCTATTTTGTTTTGTATATTTCCATTTATTCAACTTGGTTTTCCAATAAATCTTTTATGCATCAAATTTGAGGAGGTTGTTTTTTAATCTTTTATTCATTCTAAATTTTGTTGAGGATTCACCTCACTTTATACCTCTTCATAATATAGAAGTTTTTCTGCTCCACTGCCATATTCCTTATTTTCTGTTTCCTTCAAATCTTGTAATACATTCCATCTTATTATATTTTCCCGTGTTGATCATTTTGAGTAGTATTTTTCATTCATGGCCAATGTCGTATATATTTAGTGGAGAGAGCAGAAAAATTAAAGATTAAAACCAGCCATTTCCATCCTGTATGTATTTTCATTCTCTTACTTTTTTGCTTTAGCTTCAAAAATCTTCTCCTGCACCTTATTCCGATAAGGTGGGTTTTTTTGTATAGTTGATATTCATTAGTTGATGAGAAGTTTCTCATCATAGTTGATGAAGGTCAAAAGGATCCGGCAGCATGCGCTGGCAGCCCAGAAAGCCCCCCGCCCCCTGGGCTGCATCCCCAGAAGTAGTGGCCAGCAGGGCCAGGGGGGAGATTCTGCCCCTCTGCTCTGCTCTGGGGAGACACCCCCCCCACCCAGTGTTGCCTCCAGCTCTGGGTCCTCAGCACAGGAGAGGCATGGAGCTGTTGGAGTGGGGCCAGAGGAGGCCCCAGAGATGCTGGGAGGGCTGGATCCCCTCTGCTGAAACAGCTGGGGGGGTTCAGCTTGGAGAAGAGAAGGCTCCAGGGAGACCTGGGAGCCCCTTCCTGTCCCTCAAGGGGCTCCAGGAAAGCTGGGGGGGACTCTTGATGAGGGAGGGGAGCGATAGGAAGAGGGGGAAGGGTTTGAAGCTGAAAGGAGAGATTGAGATGAGACATGGGGAAGACCTTCTTTGCTGTGAGGGTGGTGAGAGCCTGGCCCAGGTTGCCCAGAGAAGCTGTGGCTGCCCCATCCCTGGAGGAGTTTAAGGCCAAGTTGGAGGGGGCTTGGAGCAACCTGGGCTGAACTTGGAGCAACCACCAATCCAGGCTCAGTGGTTCCCTGGATTGGAACGGGAACCCAATCCAAACCATGCCATGATTCTATGATATGATTATCAATGTGTTTTCAAACACACAGTGAATTTTCTCTGTTTGATGCTGTTACTGTTATAGTATAAGACCTTCACTTCTTCATTTTCCATGAAAATACATTCTAAATTCTCTCCTGTGATAAATTTTTTCACACTTCCTTTAGCTTTAGGAGACACTTTGAGACACTAATAGACCTCCAGACCAGTGAAATCCTCTGGTCTCTAATTTAAAATGCAGATATTATGATCAATTTGAAAATGTAACTTTTCAGCTCTCTTAATCGCTTGTCTTTAACATCAAGCTTTTCATCTTCACTCTTTCCGGTTGCTTGAAGTTGTAGAAAGACACTGGAAAGAGTAGGAAGGTTTTATCACAGTTTAAAGGCAAAATAGGGCAGGGATAGAGGTGGCCAGTCCCAGCAGCTCTAAGCCACCCTCTGATTAGCGGAGTGAGATGACTGACAGTGTCTCCCTGCTTAGACTGAT
Organism: Calidris pugnax; assembly: GCF_001431845.1. Lineage (NCBI taxonomy): Eukaryota > Metazoa > Chordata > Aves > Charadriiformes > Scolopacidae > Calidris > Calidris pugnax. Next base: position 462,457 of record NW_015091408.1, on the reverse strand, counting down.
GCTATTACTCACAATTTGGACAGGCAAGTGACATGCTAACAACACAACAGCATGCATAAATCATTAATTAGTCAGTGTTTCTATAGTGCTTTGATATCTTTTGTTCCCGAGTGGCTTGAGAACATCTGCACTAAGCCCTTTTTTTCCCACGGGAACCCCCCCAAAAGACATTTTGTAATTTGTGGCGCATTTAAATCACAATTTTATTAAACACAAAGTAAGCCTACCAAGTGGAGAGAGGAAATCAAGGACTTTGATGTGGAGAGGGTTTGTTGCCCCGAGACAGAGTAATGAGCCACAACTTGCTCTGACTTGTAGATTTTGTGGTTAAAATATAAATCTAGGCAAAGAAGTCACCCCCAAGCTGGGAGATATGGATTGCAGTAATTCCCTTTCTGTGCCTGGAGAGTGTCTTTTGTCTTCCTTTGGAATAAATGCAGGGCTGTTTTTGTTGGGGAAACAGCCACTTTGGCCAGCTGCTGTTTTCAGTAGCCTCCCCAAGCAAAACTCCTCCCAAACTGCATCAATACATGTCAGAAAGAAAAGAAAAGAAAAGAAAAGAAAAGAAAAGAAAAGAAAAGAAAAGAAAAGAAAAGAAAAGAAAAGAAAAGAAAAGAAAAGAAAAGAAAAGAAAAGAAAAAACAACCACACACCTCCCCCACCCCCATCGTCACCCCCCAGCAAACACCAAAACCCAGAAACCTAACATAATTCCTTTATCACCTGAAGAGAAAAGGAAAACATTGGGGTGAAGCTGTATCACAAGAAGAAATATCCAGCTTAGACGCTGCAGGAATTAAGACCTGGTATTTCAGCTCTGGGGTGTCCTAAAGATGACAATGAAAAGGGTCAGTAAAATGCCTTGGGGAGGGGTAAAACCCTAAAAGTTGGGTTAAAAGGTACTGACTGTCCTCTCAGAAAGCACAGAAAAGGGGTAAATAATCACAAATGTATGTATTTTTTTTTTAAAGTATAGTTTGAAATTACAATATATTTTTATCTGATAAAAATCAGGTAGAAGTGTGACATCTTACACTAACAGAAGATTTGATCAGGAATGATGAAAGAGTTTTTTTAATGAAAGAAAAGAAGAGCTACATTAATATTGACCCATGACTTCCAAGGGCACAAATCACGATCTAATTAAAGTAATGGCATGCACCACCTTGTTTCCTGCACATTAAAGCAAATATGATTGTGTAACACTGAAGCGTCTAAATCACTCACACATTTTCATACATTAACACAACACCAGACATTAGTTGGGTTGAATAACAACTAATGAATGTTTCTGATATCATTACAAAACCCTTTTTTTTTTTTTTCCAGAAACCTCAGAAGATCAGATTGATAAGAGTTAACGCCTGCAACATCTAGCAAAAAAAGATTTATCTACTTCTTTGTTTTTCCTCCAAATTTTTACATGTTTTGGTGAATCATGAGCACGGGTGGGACTTCATACATTTCTGGATGGGGGTTTCTTTGACTTCCTAGATCAAATCACTGTCAGCGGAACCACGGGCCCCTTTAAAGCTGAATTTCAATTCCCACTTAGAATCTTTTACTGAAACAAAACTATTTTTCCATAGGATTGAGTTGCTACTTGAAGGACGCCTCCCCCACTTAGAATCTTTTACTGAAACAAAACTGTTTTTCCATAGGATTGAGTTGCTACTCGTCTCAATGAGAAGTTTTTGGGTAATTGTCATGTATTGTATGATCCCAGCTCATATTCATGAGCACTTGAAATCCATCTTAGGTCAAAGAGGTCTATTTAAGTTAGGAATGGAAAAGACGAATTCCTGGGTAGTCCTAGGATAAGCTGCGCTCTGTTTGCAATTGATTTACTGCATAAATTGAAATGGCTGTTAAGGAAAAATGTACATGTAAGCCAAAGAGGAGTCTTGCAAAATCTCTGAGCAGACAAGCTTAAGACAACTTTGTAAAGGGAGAAGTAACACGTGGAGTCAGCTTAATGCTCGTGGTAATTCCGGTGAGGTCACTGTGATGATACCAGGAGTTACACCAGCCAATTAAGACCCAAGATTAAAGAAATCAGGATGGTGTAACACGGACATCACACGGTGTGATAATTTGGGTAAAATCATAACCACGATAAAGATAAAACTTTCATCACTCAAAGATGCTAAATTCTGTTTGTCAGCCAAACGCAACCCCCAGCACCAAGCGAATTTCAAATCCTGTAGGAATGTGAGAAACTCTATATAAGCTCCAGCCCCCGAGTTCATCCAGACACTTCTTTTGGGCTCATTCGCCTCGCTGAGCTTAGTAAGTATGATTTTTTATTTCTTTCTATGTACTTAATTGCAACCTATATCAGAGTAGAGGAAGGAGATCCCTATACGTGTTCTCAGATTTGGGGCAGCATTAGATTGTTTCTGTCTGTAACTACTCTTAGTGAAACAGTGGGAAATGCAGGATTTAGAAGACTGATGGGAGTGCAGAAACTCTGAGAAACTGAGTGTCCAAAACCCACTAGAAGCTTAAAAATCAGATGAAAATACTGATATTTCATATAATTATTTCAATACCTTATGACATTTCAGATAAAAAAATTTTAAGAGTAAAGATAGCCAACTTTTCAGTGACATTCTGGGAAAGATAAATAAACCATCCTATTTCAAGCAAAGCTACATCTAACTTGGGTCTGTTTCCCCATTATGGGGAGCACTGTGGTAGATTGCACTGAGGTTCTTACACTCTTCTTTGGGACGTGTGCTTGCAGGAATTGTAAGACACATCCATGCAAGGCCAGAAGAAAGATCCATTATGGGATCTGATCATTCCTGGGTTAGACTTTATATGGTCAGAAAATTTGGATTCAGGTGCTCAGTTAGCATTAATCAAGTTGATCAAGGCTGCACATAAAAAACACAGGAAAGCACAACAGAGTAATTTCACTCATATCGACATTATGAAATTTATCTCATAAACCTTCTGCCTTCTTTTTAGTCTTTTCCATCCCTACCTGTTGGAAACCAATCTCCACTCCTGCAAGATGTCTTGCTACGACCTGTGCCCACCAAAGACCAGCGTGGCCGTCCCTCAGCCCATCGCTGAGAGCTGCAACGACCTGTGCACCCGCCAGTGCCCCGACTCCACGGCCTTCATCCAGCCACCCCCCGTCATGGTCACCTTCCCCGGCCCCATCCTCAGCTCCTTCCCCCAGCAAGCCGTGGTGGGCTCCTCTGGAGCACCTGCCTTTGGGGGCAACCTGGGTCTGGGGGGCCTCTATGGTGCCGGTGCCACCCAGGGCTCGGGGGGCCTCTGCACCTTTGGCAGAGCCTACGCTGCTCCTGCCTGCAGCCCTTGTGTCTTGCCCCGCTCCAGCAAGAAGCTCTGGGACACCTGTGGGCCCTGCTAGACCCACACCCACACAAGCACTTGACGCAGGGCTCGGGGGGCCTCTGCACCTTTGGCAGAGCCTACGCTGCTCCTGCCTGCAGCCCTTGTGTCTTGCCCCGCTACAGCAAGAAGGTCTGGAACACCTGTGGGCCCTGCTAGACCCACTCCACACAAGCACAGCCCCCAGACCAACCGCCAATGCCACCAACACCCGTGCAGGCCCCTCAGAGAGGGCAAGGGCTAGATGAAAGCCATCTGCGGGCTGATGGGACCAGTCCTCGGGATCTGGAATGTTGCACCAAGGGGGCATGAGGAGCAAAAACCCATGCTCTGCAGGAGATCGCTCTGCCTGTTCCAACACGTGGCATCCAATCTCTCTGGGTCTTGTCCATCATCTCTCTGACAATCTCTTCTGCCCCTCTGGGAACAATAAAGGTTTTGTGAATGCAAGTTGTCTCCCTTTCTCCTTGGCCCAAGTTGGAAAGAACCCAGGGGCATGGGTACAACAGGTGCTGGATGGGTCAAAATCCTGGTCCTGGGATTCCCAGGCAGGGAGAGGGTAGGCATTTTTGGGAGGGCAAGGATGAGGATGCTGGCAGCAGGCAGAGGAGAGAAAATCCTTTGGTGGCTCTTGCAGGAGGTGGGGAAAGGGCAGAGGGCAGGAGAGGGACTGGCAATGCTTCCTTGCCTGGCCTTCTCAGCTCAGGGGTGGCACCAGCTCCACCAGGTCCTGCTGCTCTTTTACTTCCAGTCCATGGGGAACCCCTTCAGTTACCTGTATGATTTCAGGGCCCCTCTTGGCTATGGGATTTCAGCCATCTCCATGCTCAGCAGCAGGTGCTGCAGCCCATACTCCTCACACCAATACAGCCAGTTCCTCCACTGTAGCTTGGGCCATGCTAAAAGGAGCAGGAGCATCCCTGGTTAATCTCCTCAAAGAGTAAATCTCCTTTTTCTTTGGGTTAATCATCTGCATTCTTCCTATCTTGGTTCTCATTTTATGCTGATTTAGGATACTTGTTATGGAGAAACTTAAGAAATGTGGGGATTTTAAAGTCTGTCAATGAAGGAGAGATTTTTGTCATTTTCCGGCAACTTTCAGTCTTATTCAAGTTCTGCTCTATAATCCAATCAGATTTCTGCTTCTCCCCCTCCCCTTTGAAGCGTGACTTTGGTAACACTCTTAAAGATTGTGAAGTTCAGCCGTTGATATCAGGTTTCCATCCCCATCACCGCCAAAAGAACCTCATGAACCCTGCAGAAATCCCACTCCTACCTTTCATGGCGTATTCCCCCTGTTCCCTGGCCTACGGTTGTTTTGCAGTAACAAGAACTGAAAGATAATCTGTGCAACGTGTTTCAACCTAATATCACAAAGACAGAAAACTTTCATTCCACAATATAAGGAGAGATTGAGTAGGGCAGATTGTTTGATAAAGTAACTCAGCACAACAGGGAGTTTTGCTCCCGGAGGAGGCTAAAGGACAAACAAAGACCAAAGAGGTTCTTGTGCAACACCACAGGGTTTTAATGGGAAAGAGAAGCAGAGCAACCCGTTACAGAAAATCAAGGCAAAAAATACAAGGGGAAACGCATGATGCAGGTGTCACGCTCTGGTACCAGTGCCCCGCTCAGGACGCAGGGGACAGATGAGGTGATGGAGGGATGCAGGGGGGACCGAGGCTCAGCGTAGTGGGCTGCTGCGCACACACAGCCTCCACTTGTGCCCATGCCAGGGCCACTGGTGCAGGCTGCTGGTCTCCACGGCTCTTGCTCCATGTCCTCATGCTGCGGTCCTTGCTTCAGGGCTGTTCCTGGTCCTGCGCACCATCCTGGGGCCTTTAGAAAAACCCACAGCTCTCGTGGTGGGATGAGCCTGCCTTCTGGCCACCAGAGATATGACTCCCCAAGCCAGAGGAGGAGAAGCCAGAGCCGTGGGATCTCCCACTATTGCCAAAGCCACTGGACCCATGGCCCTGGGAGCCCCCATAGCCCTGGGAGCCCCCATAGCCCTGGGACCCCCCATAGCCCTGGGACCCCCCATGGCTCTGGGAGCCCCCGTAGCCCTGGGAGCCCCCATAGCCAAGGGAACGGCCATACCCTCGTGAACCCCCAAAGCCCCCACGGCTTCCAAAGCCAAAGGAGCTTCCATAGCCTCGGGAACCCCCAAAGCCCCGGGAACCCCCAAAGCCAGAGAAGCCCCCATAGCCCCGGGAGCCCCCAAAACCAGAGGAACCCCCAAAGCCC
>NW_015091408.1:440072-456826 GCF_001431845.1 Calidris pugnax | reverse complement strand
ATAACCCCCAAGGCCCCCCAGACCAAAGGAGCCCCCATAGCCTCCACAGCTTCCTAAGCCAAAGGAGCTACCATAGCCCTGGGAACCCCCAAAGCCCCCAAAGCCCCCAAAGCCCTGGGAGCCTCCATAACCCCCAAGGCCTCCCAGACCAAAGGAGCCCCCATAGCCTCCACAGCTTCCTAAGCCAAAGGAGCTACCATAGCCCTGGGAACCCCCAAAGCCCCCAAAGCCCCCAAAGCCCTGGGAGCCTCCATAACCCCCAAAGCCTCCCAGACCAAAGGAACCCCCAGAGCTCCCATAGCCCAAGGAACCCCCATAACCCCCCAAGCCAAAGGAGCCTCCCCCATAACCCTGGGAGCTTCGGGAACTAAAGGAACCCCCCAACAAGGCTGGGCCAGATGATCCCACAATGCTCTCCTGAGGGAAGGAGCTGAGGATGGGGCCTGGCATTGTCACCACAGCTGGTGGGGGTAAGATGACTGTCGTGGAGTCAGGGCATTGCTGCACACATGGCTCATTGCAGCTCTCGGCAATTGGCTCAGGGCAGGTCACCCCACAGGGTCCAGAGAACTCGCTGTAGCAAGACATTATTCTTGAGGTGGATGGGAATCTGAAATGCACAACAGGAAGGAGGTTTAAGGTAAGTAAACAAATACCAGAGTTGGGCTGGAAAAAGGTGAACCAATATTATTAAGCAATTGCTCTCTGTCTTAAGTACCAGAACTAACTAACAGAAGTTAACAGGGAAACAGATAAATTTATACATGTTAACAAATAAAATTCTCTCAACCTTCACTCTTCCTTTCATCTCATTGTGATCACCTTTGTAAATGATTTGGTGTGAAATACAAATTCATTACTGGATAAATTAGACAGACACAGAACTACAGAATCCCAGAATCTTCTAGGTTGGAAGGGACCTTAAAGATCATCTTGTCCAACCGTCAACCTGACTGACAAAAATAGACACCACCACAACAACTGAGGAACATCATCATTAAACCATACATCCCAGCACTACATCAACCCGGCTTTTGAACACCTCCAGGGATGGGGCCTCAACCCCCTCCCTGGGCAGCCCATTCCAAGGGCTGAGAACCCTTTCAGTGAAAAATTTTTTCCTAATATCCAGCCTGAACCTCCCCTGGGGCAACTTGAGGCCATTTCTTCTTGTCCTGTCGCCTGTGACTTGAGAAAAGAGACCGACCCCCACCTCTCTACACCCTCCTTTCAAGTAGTTGTAGAGAGCAAGAAGGTCTCCCCTCAGCCTCCTCTTCTCCAGGCTGAACGCCCCCAGCTCCCTCAGCCTCTCCTCATCAGACTTATTCTCCAGACCCCTCACCAGCTTTGTCGCCCTTCTCTGGACCCGCTCCAGCACCTCAATGTCTTTTTTATGGTAGGGGCCCAAAACACATCTGTCTATAGCAACTTGGACTGTCGAAGATGCACTCAGAAAGCCTAAGAACCAGTGAAAAGGCAGCCGAGAGGAGTGGAGAGTATATACGTTAATTCAGACTTTTTGAGGTTTAATTCACCTGAAGTATTTCTATAGCTTGGAAATCTACTTCCTATCCTAATAGAGGACAAAACCACATTTTCATAAGGATACAAGTCTATAAAAACACATGCAGGAGTCAACTCTGTGACAGAAGAATTGTTAAAGTTAAATGCTAGTAGTAGAAAGAAAGAGGGAGATCACACTTACCCGGTTCACTGCAGAGACCGAGACAAGAGAAGTGGATGGAAAGGCTACAGGTTACACGAGCTTTTATATGCTTCTCTCAGGCACCCTTTGTGCCTCTGGTCTTAATTGGTTACAAAACAATCACGATAGTGGGAGCTTTAATTTTGCCACCTCAGCGCTGTCCCTCCCAAATGTCAGTGTGGGTGTAATACAACTGCGGGCAACAATCAGTTATAGGTGATCGTCATTTTAGGGGATTTGGAGAACTTGGAGCTGAAGGTTTGCCATACAGTCACCAACTGAAAACCAGAACAAGACGCTTGCGTCACGTTAGTCCCATTTTCGTTTTCAAGGTAGTGCTCACGTGGCATGGAACCTTTTATGGGGCCATGTGCACAAACCACGTGAAGGTCACCCAACACAAGCTAGAAGTTTAGTGATGGTTTTTGTCAGCGTTGGGTTGAGGATTGGAGTGGATGATCTGAAGGTCCCTTCCAACATGGGAAATTCTATGATTCTAATGATTTTATAAGTTCTCCCCACAACTGGCTGGGGATCTATAAATGTTGTACAGCGGAGGAAAGACCTGACATGATGCAGGCTCACTCCTGATGGAACATCACTATTGCTAATAACAACATGAAAGCAATGAGGCCTTGGGAAAAGTTTTTGCCTGTGCTCTAAGCTTTACACTTTACTCACAATTAACCCAGGTGGGATGATCAATGTCAGATTTACTGTACCTGTGAAATGATAGAGGGGAGTGATACAGCTCCATCATCACTAAAAATATTAACTACAACCCAAGTGGAGCTAGAATCAGTCCATTAAAACCTCTCCCAACATCCATCTCAAATCTTCTGAGACAATTCAGATGCCACCAGGTTAACAGAAGAATGGATGGGCTGAGTGACACTCCCAATCAGGCAGAAAAGGCCTTCTTGATGGAGCCACAACTGTTGACAGAGTCCCCGCCTAAAGCTAATACCAAACATTTCAAAATTTCAGTTGAAATCCCTACTTCTAGAAGTTCAGTTAGAAATATATTTTTAAACCATTCTAATTTTCTTCCCCCTCCCTGCCCCAACACCTGAAGTACCGAGCACTTAAGAAAAAGTGAGAAATTAAAAAGGATATATTTTAATGGGATAATTCTGTAGCATCATACAGTTATTTGCAGATCTCTTGTTTTATAATTTTACAATATTGCAAAATATAGGCTATAAATTGCCTCTAAATTGTAAGGTAGCTGTGCCTTTGAAGTGTCATCAGGATGCACTGAAAATAATGAGAGGCACCTGGAAGATAATGACTTTAAGCTGCTTCACAAATACTCGTTAATACTTAGTGTTTGCAATTTTGGTTATTATAATATTAAATAAAGAAGGGCAGGATTTAGAAGCTCCCTTGTTATGAAACAGCATCATTAAAAAATATGACAACCAATGGCACTCCTTTTGATTCCCTAAACAGACTGTGATTTAAAACTTCAATGATTGCAATGACTTTATTTTCATTCATGGTATCAAGTTCTTTATTTTATTATTGCTATGTTTGGAGAGATTATGACATGTCTATGTTACAGACTATAGCCAGTATTTTGCTAGTATGCCTGAAATGTTTATTGCCTTAAATTCTAGGGGAGGGGAAAAAAAGAGTCCCATTAAAAATTATCTGAATTTATTTTATCTGAAATTATTTGCATTTTTTGTCCATGTCCTGAAAAACAAGGGGTTTCAAACTGATGTCCTGAAATCTCTACCCTAGACTTTCCAGATCGCTTGCTCTCACCACTAAATGACTCCTCCTCTTCTGCATGAAGCTGTACCTAATGACACAGAGCATTTCATTCACATGTCTCTGAACTGAAGCGCTTGCACAAGATTTTGCGTGCTGACAGTTGGGTGTTTGTGTATAACAATGGTACAACACATCAAATATGAATTTTTGGTGGGTGTTTGTAAAGCCTCTTATCATTCCTAGGGGGATCTGGAACATCTCTGAAGCGTTAGTGCCTCAGTGACACTTCGGAAGACAGCAGTAAAAATGACAATGGAGTCCACTTTGTAATTGAAGAGTAATTAATGGTATTTGATCAGCAAATACAGATGTTAAAAACCCTGTTTCTGAACTAGATGTAAATACCTGAAATACTCCCTCTTCCTATCATCTTTCTCCCTCTTCTTACCCAGCTTGCACATATTTTCATGGTATTCACTTAAATGCCACTACTCTTAACAGACAGATAGCTTGAACTGGTCCTCACTCATCCACCCTAAAGCTCAAATTTACTAGCTTGAAGCTTAAAGTGGAATTAAATAGCAGATGCCCCAGTGCTGGTGCTGGGTACCAGATGTCTGAATGATCTCATCATTCACCAGGCCAATGCCCACAAATTGGTACTGACGTTGTGTCGCGCTTGGTTTTGTAGGTGGGGAGTGGCTGTGCAAAGCAAGGAAAATTAAATCCCTCAATGGGAAGGTTGTTTTCTTACTATGTAGGGGTGTTTGAGAAAGGTATAAAAGCTCTCTCCACTCCAAGCCTCTCTATCCACATCTCCTGCTCTATTCTCCTTGGTGAACAGGGTAAGTCCGATTTGGCTCAACCTCTCTCTTCTTCAAGCCTTTTTTCTCTTCGTCAGAAGGTGTTATCCTTAGAACAAAATGGGAAGTTTTACTCTGCCACTTTGAATAACCAATTGCCAGGCATTTCAGTTCCAATTCTGGATCTACATACAATATAAAATTTAAATATATCCGTGATCATAGTATCTACCACCTTGTAGTAGTATTTGACCCATCAGGACAAAGATTCCTATTTGTAAGTTGAGTGCTACTGGGAAGGCAATAGGAAACTATAGACATAACTGGCTCTGATACCTTTTTTCATAACTTCCTGTAAATACCATAATTGAGTCTGTTCCAGCTGGTCTCATGAATTTGATTCTTCATGGTACAAGAAAAAGCAGTGATATCAAGCGTAGGACTCAGCATACATGGCATTAGATGGTGGCATCTGCATGCCATCTAGGGCATCTTGACAGAAAACAGAGTCTCGGATGTGATGTACGTGACCAGATGTAGGGATACATTGCAAGATAATGAACTCTGGGGTGGCACAGTTTCCACAAACTATAAAGCAAGCGCAGGCATCTAGAGTCAGGTAAAACTTTCTGCCTCTGAAACCTCCTTCCTGTTGTGCATTTCAGATTCCCATCCACCTCAAGAATAATGTCTTGCTACAGCGAGTTCTCTGGACCCTGTGGGGTGACCTGCCCTGAGCCAATTGCCGAGAGCTGCAATGAGCCATGTGTGCAGCAATGCCCTGACTCCACGACAGTCATCTTACCCCCACCAGCTGTGGTGACAATGCCAGGCCCCATCCTCAGCTCCTTCCCTCAGGAGAGCATTGTGGGATCATCTGGCCCAGCCTTGTTGGGGGGTTCCTTTAGTTCCCGAAGCTCCCAGGGTTATGGGGGAGGCTCCTTTGGCTTGGGGGGTTATGGGGGTTCCTTGGGCTATGGGAGCTCTGGGGGTTCCTTTGGTCTGGGAGGCTTTGGGGGTTATGGAGGCTCCCAGGGCTTTGGGGGCTTTGGGGGCTTTGGGGGTTCCCAGGGCTATGGTAGCTCCTTTGTATGGGGGCTCCCAGGGCTACGGGGGCTCCCAGAGCCATGGGGGGTCCCAGAGCCATGGGGGCTCCCAGGGCTACGGGGGCTCCCAGAGCCATGGGGGGTCCCAGGGCTATGGGGGGTCCCAGGGCTATGGGGGCTCCCAGGGCTATGGGGGCTCCCAGGGCTACGGAGGCTCCCAGGGCTATGGGGGCTCCCTGGGGGTTCCCGGGGCTTTGGGGGTTCCCGAGGCTATGGAAGCTCCTTTGGCTTTGGAAGCCGTGGGGGCTTTGGGGGTTCACGAGGGTATGGCCGTTCCCTTGGCTATGGGGGCTCCCAGGGCTACGGGGGCTCCCAGAGCCATGGGGGGTCCCAGAGCCATGGGGGCTCCCAGGGCTACGGGGGCTCCCAGAGCCATGGGGGGTCCCAGGGCTATGGGGGGTCCCAGGGCTATGGGGGCTCCCAGGGCTATGGGGGCTCCCAGGGCTACGGAGGCTCCCAGGGCTATGGGGGCTCCCAGGGCCATGGGTCCAGTGGCTTTGGCAATAGTGGGAGATCCCACGGCTCTGGCTTCTCCTCCTCTGCCACGAGGAGTCATATCTCTGGTGGCCAGAGGGAAGGCTCATCCCACCACGAGAGCTGTGGGTCTTACTAAAGGCCCCAGGATGGTGCGCAGGACCAGGAACAGCCCTGAAGCAAGGACCGCAGCATGAGGACATGGAGCAAGAGCCGTGGAGACCAGCAGCCTGCACCAGTGGCCCTGGCATGGGCACAAGTGGAGGCTGTGTGTGCGCAGCAGCCCACTACGCTGAGCCTCGGTCCCCCCTGCATCCCTCCATCACCTCATCTGTCCCCTGCGTCCTGAGCGGGGCACTGGTACCAGAGCGTGACACCTGCATCATGCGTTTCCCCTTGTATTTTTTGCCTTGATTTTCTGTAACGGGTTGCTCTGCTTCTCTTTCCCATTAAAACCCTGTGGTGTTGCACAAGAACCTCTTTGGTCATGGGGGCTCCCAGGGCTACGGGGGCTCCCAGAGCCATGGGGGGTCCCAGAGCCATGGGGGCTCCCAGGGCTACGGGGGCTCCCAGAGCCATGGGGGGTCCCAGGGCTATGGGGGGTCCCAGGGCTATGGGGGCTCCCAGGGCTATGGGGGCTCCCAGGGCTACGGAGGCTCCCAGGGCTATGGGGGCTCCCAGGGCCATGGGTCCAGTGGCTTTGGCAATAGTGGGAGATCCCACGGCTCTGGCTTCTCCTCCTCTGCCACGAGGAGTCATATCTCTGGTGGCCAGAGGGAAGGCTCATCCCACCACGAGAGCTGTGGGTCTTACTAAAGGCCCCAGGATGGTGCGCAGGACCAGGAACAGCCCTGAAGCAAGGACCGCAGCATGAGGACATGGAGCAAGAGCCGTGGAGACCAGCAGCCTGCACCAGTGGCCCTGGCATGGGCACAAGTGGAGGCTGTGTGTGCGCAGCAGCCCACTACGCTGAGCCTCGGTCCCCCCTGCATCCCTCCATCACCTCATCTGTCCCCTGCGTCCTGAGCGGGGCACTGGTACCAGAGCGTGACACCTGCATCATGCGTTTCCCCTTGTATTTTTTGCCTTGATTTTCTGTAACGGGTTGCTCTGCTTCTCTTTCCCATTAAAACCCTGTGGTGTTGCACAAGAACCTCTTTGGTCTTTGTTTGTCCTTTAGCCTCCTCCGGGAGCAAAACTCCCTGTTGTGCTGAGTTACTTTATCAAACAATCTGCCCTACTCAATCTCTCCTTAAAACGTGGAATGAAAGTTTAATTGGGATCCTTAAGGCATCCACATCGTTGTGTTGATGAATGTTTGTTTAACAATTTAGCAGTCATTATCTTCCTTAAGGTTCAGAGGAGGCTGGTAATTGTTATTGCTCTGAGGATTTCCGGTGACGCCCCAAAGGCCCCCAGATCACCACGTAATTTAGCAACCAATTACTACCTAATTGCAGCATTCCTATACTAATAAGCCAGCAAAGGAAAAATCATACATAGTTTTCTTCTTCTATTTGTTGATTTTTCAATGTTCTTCCTTGTATTTACTGCTGTTTTTTGTTAATGGGAAAATCTTCTTCATAATCTACAAGGCGAATATGAAAATAATAACAGAGATTGCTGGGATTTTACGATCTCCAAGGAATTGGAATACAGAGAAATGAAGTTATATATTGCCTGTAAGACAGTGTGTGCTTTCCCACCTCTCTCACCCCACTGAGTGTGAGGCAGGAATGATTATTTAATATTGTACTTCAATAAGTGTGACTAAAGGAAAATATCCCCTCTCAAAAAAGGGGTATTACTCATTGCTTTCATTTATCTAAGATTACCTCTTTGCTAATTGCCATGGTATGATTTAAATGTAGGTTTGCCTGGTACCGACAATTTATGCACAGGCAAATTTCTCCCACAGAAAGCTCCAAGGAGGAAGAACTTTGCAAGACACATATTATGATGCACCACAAATTTAATGAGTGAGAAGTAGAATTTTAAAAAATAATAAAAATAAATGTATGGCATAAGAAAGCAGTAGGGCTGAACATGGATAAAACTAATCATTCATTTCAAGGCAATGCTTTACAGCTGGATACCCAACTCCTACATGCAACAACAAAAGTTACATTTTTCACCTCTTTGATAACAGAGAAAGGCATTATATAAGAAATGCCAAGCTCCTGCAGTCCCACTAGCTTAGGGAAAAGCTGAGGGTGGTCAGCAAGCACACAGCCATGGTCATCAACTCAGTCCTGCATCAGGATCACGCTTTTAAGCTTCTGGTTGTTCCTTCGTGGATTTTCTCCCAAGGCTTAATCACGGCCCGCACCGGTTGTAACGACGGTAGGACCTCCCAGAAAGGCCACCAAGACCTGAATATCCAAGGCTCCCGACTCCCAGGGAGCTGCCAGAGGAGATAGGGACCCCCCCAGCACTGAGAGCATCCCCTACAGCTGCAGATGCTGAGGATCCCACCGTGGTATTCTGTGGGAAGGAGCTGAGGATGGGTCCAGGCAGGGTCACCACCACGGGAGAGGGCTGGATCACGTACGTGGAGTCCTGGCACTGCCTGACGCAGGGCTCGTTGCAGCTATTGGCCAGTGGGGTTGGGCCACAGGAGGTGGGAGGACACAAGTCGTAGCAGGACATGGCTGAGGGATGGGACTAAGTCTGTAACACAGGGAAGAAAGTAAATACAAAAAAAGAGTTATAATTACAGTCACGTAATTAAGCTGCTGAGACGATGGAGAGTGCAAGAAGCTAACTAGAGACTGCGGAGAATGGAATAATGTGCTAGTCTTAGGTTTAAAGGAGACTTCAATGAATCCTGAACTCCTCTAGACTACTGAGGACACTTCAAGGGGTGACTCCACTGGCTCCTGAACAGTCTTTAATATCTCAATTCCTACAACACGCCTGCAGAGTGGGTGCAGCCCTGCAATAGGTGGGAAGCAAGGGACAAGGCTTATGATCTCCTGTATGATACAGTGAGGAGAGTCTTCCTCTGGTGACAGGGAGAAGAAGAAAAAAGTTCCTTAGCAGGTGGAAGTGAGGAGCATAACCTGATAATGTGACATTCACGCACTAAAGGGACCCCTCCCAGAGATGGGCTTGTCTTAAACAGCCAAAAAAACCCCCAAATATCGTGCCTAATCCTAATTTAATGATTCCCCTTTCTCTCTGTTTAATTCCTCCCACATCAGTTTTACAGAGAGCTCAACTTTCTGCCTGTTTCTAAAGAGGAGGCTGGGGGGAATGGAAGTTGGCAGTGTCCAAAATAATTTGATAAGCAAATAGAACAGAATATTTCAGCTACATGTTACTGCGATGGAGACCTAGTGTCAAAGAATTCAGAGCATTTTAGAAGGAGATGATTCAAATCTTTCTGGTCCCAAAGTGCTTAGGAACAGAGCAGGATTATTTTCACGGTATCCTGGTGCAAGAAGGGATGTACTTCCAATATTGCTCAGCACGCTTTTGAAAATTTGAGCTCACTTAGTTGTTTGTCTACAGAAAAAGCTCCAAGAAAGCCAAAAAATCTCTGCACAGATTCTCCACAGCCACTTCTAGTTGCTGAGCAATCCCCACGCAAACGTTTGAACCACTTGGAACAGAATGATCCAGTGACACAAATTAAAAATGAGTCTCAGGTCCTGTGCCCAGCAACTGCCACCCTTCAACGAGCAGCTACTGTCTTTAAAGAGCTACTGGAAAGTCTTACACAAATCAATAAAGAGAATAAACCTTAGACTGCTGTAGACAAGACAGTGCAAAGATAAAGTCCAATGAAGGCAACAATTCAGGACATTGAAAGAAAGTGAGAAGATTCAAACTTACCCTTTCCAGCAAGAATAAAGCAGGAGAAGAGGATGGCTGCAGCTCTCACTGTGCTGG
This sequence comes from Calidris pugnax, assembly GCF_001431845.1. Lineage (NCBI taxonomy): Eukaryota > Metazoa > Chordata > Aves > Charadriiformes > Scolopacidae > Calidris > Calidris pugnax. The sequence goes on along the minus strand of NW_015091408.1, from coordinate 447,125 downwards.
CTTTTATACTGTGTCCTAGAGTGCCTGAGGACCTGAGACATGCTTTGTGCATCTAACTATTTACCAGCCAATTGCTAAAGACTTCTTGTATGCAAAATATTCCCAGCTGATGATCTTTTTTTTCCTTACTGTTTGTACGTATTGCCCCGATTTAATTTCCTCACCTTAACATATGCATTCCACCATAGAGGTTTCTTTTATCTTAAAATCTTCTGAGCCCAGTTAATTCCTGGTCAGATCAACTGATTCATCTCAGTTACTAAAGAAATTATTTTGCATCCTAAGGAAAATATATGCAGTGTACAACATTTGACACATCCTGGTCAGATCAACTGATTCATCTCAGTTACTAAAGAAATTATTTTGCATCCTAAGGAAAATATATGCAGTGTACATCATTTGACACAGATGAATATATATATATGTATATATTAGGAATTACACATATGAACTCCCCTGTGAAATCCCCCTTGATGGAGAGCACAAGTTTTTGACACATCTCTTTCTGAAAAAGCCAGAAATTACTGTTGCTGACTCTGAATTGGACTGGAGGTTTGCCAAATTCCTCTCAAACAGCTGGACAAAAATCAGAAAATAATATTGCTACAGAAAGCACTTTTCAGAGCTGATTACACCTCACCAGTCTCAAACATACTTACTGGGAAATAGATATATTTGAGGGACCAAATTGTTTTACTTTCCTGACTCAGGAGACAGGATGAAAGGGTATCAGCAGTCTCATCTATTCATTTTAATATTAAACTACCACACTTCCGTGAAGGAATTTGAGACACAGCTCTTCAATTTGGGAGCTGAGTGTCAGAGTCCTTAATCCAAGGAGTCTGCAGTTTTAGCTTTCTTCTTACATCAAACTCCAGGAAAAACAATTTGGGTCAGACTGAGGATGTACGTGAATCTTTGGCTAGTCAGAGACACTGGTAGAGTCTTGCACAAGCTTCCCAATGGGGTCATTAAAGTCGCCAAAGAGTTTTACATTTGCCATTAAATTATTATTTTCCCCTACTGCGTCTTTCACTATTATACAACATTATACACCGAATTAATGGTAGCTACTTACAGAAGTTTGTAAGAGTCTTGTTCTTTTTTCCTCTTCTGAAAGCAAATAGCTTTGTCTTCGTTTTGCATGATCTTAAAGAACGTTTCAATGTGCGACAATTGAATTTCTTTTTCAAAGACAATTTCTAGATTAAAAAGGAATTGCATACGATGCCTAAGTAAGAATTTAGGAGAGGAGAGGTTGAAATACTGATCCCCTCCCTAATGTTTAAATCACTTAGCTAGAGACATGCAAATTGTCTCTGAACTGCAAGTATCTTCAGGAAGATCTCCTGGAAAATAAATGCTGATTGCACACTTTGAAGAACAAAAGGCTTCAAAGTCCACAACACACCTTCATCAATGGCTCAGACACGCAAATAATGCATTATCAGAAAATATGAGGGTACGTGACGCTATTTGAACATCATCAGTGCTTAAAATTTGTGACCAGGATTCCTAATGAATGTCACAAACTTCCTCACATTATATCGTGCCATAAAATGGAGTCTTTTTATTTTTCACTTAAAATACAAGTATTTGCACAAAATCCCATGTTAAAACCCCACTCCCATCAGCAGTCACTGGACGTCCTTAGGTATGTGATGACGCCCATGGGTGACACTACTGACTGAAGCTCTCCTGTCCCTTGAGATTCATCAGTCTTTCCCCTGTGCTCTGACCAACACATACATACGGACATACTGCAGCAGGATCAAAACGTTAAAAAACCATATTCCTTTACAGCAATAACCATCTACTGACCATAAGACAACTTGTGGTTTTGAAAACAAACTCATCAAAATGTATCGTGATGAGAAAAAGGATCACAAGTCTTCTGCTGAAGTTGATCATATGTCAGGTTGGCCTGGCTGGCCTCAATTTCCTCATCCCAGGAGCTAAAAGCTTTGGGATATTGCTCATCGGAGTATTACGAGGAGTAGTGATCTTAAATCTCACAGTCACTTATCAGGGATGAAATTGCACATTCAGGACTTAAATTAAAAGCTTTTGCTGTGACAGCAGGTGGTGCTCCCATGGACCAGTGTGACCAAAATGCTAAAGAGCAGACAAAATTCCTAAGCAAATTGAATTTTGACTCATCCGCATGTTGGGAAGGTGGAGTCAGTATAATGGAGCCAGGAATATTTAAATGGATGCAAACCAGAAAGATGAAAGAGACACCACAGATCGTGGTTTTCATCCAACGCCAGGATAAGTCCAAGCAATAAACATAAACAGTAAATACAACAATTTCACTAGTGGGAACCAAGCCATATGCAAAAAAAAAATTTAAAAAATTATGCAGGAACTAGTTAGTAAACGTACAAGAATGTCTCAGATCCTCCAGGCAGTCTGAGAAAGCTATAAAATATCTTGCTCTTCAGAGCCTCCCTGCCTCTGCCTTTGTCTCCGTATGCACAGCAGAGGCTATAATTCTGGTTTCAGCTTTACAAAATTTGGTATTGAAATGCATTTTCACCAACAGCAGTAGCAAATAGTCGGTGTCCTGCAGAACCAGCTCATGTTATTCTTTTTTTTCTATGGGACCAACTTGTTCCACTATTTTTTTTTTTTCTATGGGACCAACTTGTTCCAGCTATTCAGCGACAGATGTTAACAGATGCAAGTTTATAAATTGAGAAAGAAAAGATACAGAGAGTTCTTTTGCTCGGAGCACGTGTACTCTACCATGCGCTGGGTTTTATGCTGCTGTTGTATTGTCTGGTACTATGTGTTGTTGCACACAGGCTGCCTGATTACGTAGCCCACAGTCTACCATGCTACGCTGTTTCTAAAGCCAACACAATAACAACCTGAGAGGCAGTGCCTGGGCTTGTCTTGCCTAGAAAATTCTCTCTGTAACGTGATAAAGCAGCTCATATTCTGCAGCAGTGAATAAACCACTTTCTGATTAACTACAAAACCTTTTCCTTTGGGACTCTTCTTGTTGCTACGATATGTTTTAACCCAAAGAAGGCAGTTTGGGACCCGAATGAAGGGGGGAAAATGATGCTTGAGGATTGGGTTTGCTTCTTATTTTGAAGTGAGCTGCACACCAACCTTTCTGCTACAATTTCTGAATGCTAAAGGAAAGACCCCAACTTTGGAAAGAATGTACATGCCCAGAGGTTACCTCTGTAGAGAGGTTTGGTGCAGTTGGTTAGAAGAAAGCTTAGTAGAGAATGGCAGAAGGGGATTGCAAGTGTAGGAAAGTGTCACGGGAGCTGAAATTCTCTGTCTACCTGCATATGTTAAAGATGCCTTCACTGTAGTGCCTCAGCCATAAATCTTTCCAGCCATATCAATACCATGGATCTGTAACTTCTTTGCTGTGTTAGATACATTAGATACTCTTTCCATAAAAGAAATCTATTTTGCAACAACTGCAAAAGAACGATGACTCCTTTGGAACGCATCCCCTTTGATCAAGCAATAGCTTCAGTTGAGGTGGCAAAAAAATATATTACACATTTAATTCAGACCAACCTTCTGCTGTATTACAATATCAAACTGCAACTTTCCATTCTCTTCTGTTGCGTATTAGTAAAACCTGCTCCTTAAAAATTATTAATTCTTTCATGGAACTGATGTTCCGCCTTTAATTTAGCTCCACTAATGACTGTACTCATTATAACTTTGTCAACAGCTTTCCCTGGCTTTAATTACAGTTCAGCATCAGGCTGTCCAGACACAGACAGAGACTCCAAGCCAGAAATTTCCCAGATATCAGGCTCACCGAATCATCCAGAGCCTTCAAGTAGAAGTTTTCAAACCATTTTCCTTTGGACACCAAAGCTCCCAGTCTCTAAACAGGACATTTATTGCAACACAGATGATCAAGTCAGACCAAAGCAATGCCTGATAAAGTCCACATCTACTACAAGTGATGGGTAGGAGTCAGTTTATAAAGACACACTGAGAAAGGGTTAGACCTTAAAATCTTTTATTCTCTTTCTCCTAGACGTGCTTTCCAGGACCACAAGTTTTAAAGGTCAATTCACTTGCCAAATCACCAACAAACCTTCTCTTCCTCCCCTCTAAGACTTACCCAAGCCTGATCTCCGCTGCCAAGAGGTTCTGTGCTCACCAGAAAACTACACTCAAAGAGCTGCACCAGATTCTGCCTCTCTCCCTTCAACTCTGTCCAGATTAAGATCAGCTGTGCTCAAGAAAAGCATCATCTCCCCCTTCTTTTAAAGGGGTCTTCCTAAGTATCACAGAGAGGGTAAAGAAAGCCACAATCTTCTTCCAGGTTGCCCAGGTAATAGCACAGGTATCCTATTTGTGCAGCAAGATGAGAACAGACGAGTGGAGTTAGTGTTTCAGAAGAAGGGTTATCCCTATAATTTCTAATGTTCCTCATGCCCCTGTAGATTTTCCTGCTGCCTCTCTCTGTCCTCTTTTCTATGTAGACACTTTTGTCTATTACATCCTCAGAAGGATAAGGAGAAACAGTGTTCCCATCAGTGAGCTTTTTCCTGAAATTAGGCTATTCAAACTCTCAGTGAAGGGGAGCTAATTCCCCTCCTCAAATCAGCTTATTGCCCTGTTCTCATCCCTCTTCGAAGACACCCACCTCAAAACAAACACTTTCTTATAAAAGAACAACACTAAGACAGTTAAAGGGCCTTTTTCTATCTCCATGGTACAGTAAGTAAAGGGTCTTAAAGTGTAAAGAGAAGCAGCTCCCTTACTTCAAGATTTCCTGTTTATGCAACAGCAGGAGATGCACCCATTGCAGGTGAACATCATCTCTTTCTAGCTTTTGATAAATTGTTTGGGGCTGTATTTACCATGTTTAGACAAAAGAAAAACCTTTTCCCACAACTGAAATCAGACTCATTCTCCCTTGGCAATGGCATGAAGTTATCTGCACAGTGTTTTCTGGAACTGGTGACTTGCAAAGGGACCTGTTTCCCCACAAACAAGCTGGAAAAGGGACTGGGAGAAGAAAGAAGTGGAGGCAGACTCAGAATATGATGCAGCACAAATTTAATGAGGCTGAGGAATGGAAGGAAGTAATGTAAAGTGTAGGGAACACATTTCTATGGTCCACATAGGACAGTACCCACTCAGCCCTCTCACAATGTCACACTCAGTAAAAAGATAACTTCCTTCTTCATTGTTTAAGTGCACTGTACTAAATCAGTCATGCAGAGTAATTTCTGAAAATTACATATTTTACCTAGTAATTGTCAAGTACAAAAAAAAAAAAAAGCATAAGAGAACAGGACATTTGAACAGAAATATAAAGTAAAGCATAACAAAAGTAAGACAAGCAAAGGCCTGATTTTAGGAGATGCTTAGCTCCCACAGATCCACTAACTTCAGATTGTGAGTATCTAACATCACTTCTGAAAACCATGGCCATGAGCTCAGTCCTGTGTTGGATCATGCTTCAGCGTTCCTGGTCATTCCATCTACTTGCTCCTCATGCTTTAGCACGGCCCATAGAAGCCACTGCGGTAGGCGTTGTAGCGACGGTAGGGCCGGCTGTACCCACTGCCCAGGCCTGGATACCCAAAGCCCCCAAATCCCAAGGAGCTGCCGGAGGATATAGGGACCCCTCCTGCGCTGAGGGCACTCCCGACGGCTGCCGATGCTGAGGAACCCACGGCGGTGTTCTGGGGGAAGGAGCTGAGGATGGGTCCAGGCAGGGTCACCACCACAGGAGAGGGCTGGATCACCACTGTGGAGTCCTGGCACTGCCTGACACAGGGCTCATTGCAGCTATTGGCCAGCGGGGTTGGGCCACAGGGAGTGGGAGGACACAGATCGTAGCAGGACATGGCTGTCGGGTGAAAAATCTGAAACACAAAAAAAAGAAAGAAATGCAGAACAAGAATTTAAATACAACCCTATTTGTACAGCTGGAATTCTCAGATAAAGGGGAGTATATATGGAAACTAACAAGAGATTCCCTGGGGAGCAAGAGGACATTTTTCACCAGATCCAGAGAAAGTACTTTGAAAACAGGGTTGAGTTTGCATTTTCTTTAGGAGACTGCAGGAACAGCAGCCCTGGTGCATCTCAGTCAGGAACTTACCCTGAAGCTTCCTTGATTAGTCAGCTCACCCAGGAACCAGGGTACGTGCTGGTGCCGGAAGCTTCTTCCTTCCCATTGCAGAGTGCCTTAACCACATACACAACACTACGCCATAACACTGCCCTTGGGAAAAGGCACTTCCAACACTTCCCCTTGCAGTTGTGGCCACACACAGAAAAACTATTAGGGTTCGGTGTGTCCTAGAGAAATTGAGGTTGACTCTGTAGCCTGCAGATGAAGGTGCTCTGCTGGAACAGGTAAGACTCAGCTTGTTATTCCTGATCCAAGGCTTCTCCCTTCGCTAAACAGTCAACGATGACAAACTTAATGCTAATCCTACTTAATGCTAATACAGTAAATAACCTTTCCCATTTCATTCCTATTGCTTCCTCTCATGCACACTCCGTCTTGGAGATCCCTTCTCCCAGTTTTAGAAAGTGGAAAGTAGAAGCTTAAGCACTTAAAATCTTTTCAAAACTTGTTCTGAATTCAGGAGCACTTCTATTCCGGTGTATTGCTATTAATATTTAAATCATCATCAGATCTCAGAAGCTATGGTGCAAGTCTGTCCACAGTTGCTTGGAGGATGGAGAAGCAACTGGTTAAAGGTCACTCCTTGTCTGTGGAAGACCTACAAATTGCATTTAAAAGGCACTGATGATTGTTTTCTACATGAAGAGCTGGTGACCCAGGACCATCAGTATTGGCCAGTGTCCCCATATTCTTCTCATCTCCTGGCCTGAATTTTCCGCAGACAGTCACACTACTCTGAACAGACTTAAGAATTCACTGCAGATATTTTGTGTTCAGCAGCAGGATGTGAAAACCTGACCAGATTCTAGAGCTGAATAAATACATTGCACTAGTTAGCTTGTGGCTAATTGGCTAATTGCCCCACTCAATGATTTTTATAACAGAAAACGTCTTCTTTCATATGAAAACCCCTT
>NW_015091408.1:404579-440062 GCF_001431845.1 Calidris pugnax | reverse complement strand
TTTTCAAAAAAAAACCCCTCCCCCCCCCAGAGAAAAAAAAAAAAAAAAAAAAAAAAAGTACTACAACACTGGTGAGCAAAAGCTACAAAAGCATCAAGGCAGCAGTTCAACATATAAAGAGACAATAAATGGGCTCAGACTTACCTGACGCACCGAGGCAAAGTCAACAAGAGAAATGGATGGAAGAGCCTTGGGTTGCTCAGGTTTTTATACCAAGTCCCAAGTTGCCCGACAACCTGGGACATTCTTTGTGCATGAAGTTATTTATGAGCCACTACTGATTACATGTTTTTTTGCCTCAGTATTTGTGTTTATTACTGCCTTACTTCCTTATCTTGTGGCATGTATATCTGACCACAGGTCCCTTTCATCTTAAAATACTCTGGGCCCAGTTAATTTCTGGGAACACTAGAATGATTAATTCAGAAGAATTTATTCGGCCTTCAAAACCCTCTTGGATCTGCCTGGTGTCATTAAAGGAGATTAAGCACAATTTGCATAATGCAGTCCCTTGTACCCTCCTCTGCAAGGTAAATGCTGTTGGAAATCATGAAGAATTTCAGCTTTTGTAATCCAACCCATGAGCACCTGTAGTTTGGGGATTCGAGCTGCTTTTAGGGAAAAGAGGAGAGTTTGGGTTTTGTTGGGTTCTTTTTTCAGAAAATGATGAGGAACACATGCACAATTTTCACCAAACTCCAGCCCCAAAATGAGAGAAGCAGCACAAATATTGTTAAAAAGGAAGGACAACGAAGAACACTGTGAGAGTCAGGGGGAACCGAAAAGTGTTATGGTCAAAGGCTGAGCTATAACTAGTAAAACACTGAAGATACTGTGGTTTTGACATGGAAGAAGAACCAAAAAAAAAAGGGGTATTAAAAGTCCAGTCTAATGAGATAATAGAACGAAGAACACTGTGAGAGTCAGGGGGAACCGAAAAGTGTTATGGTCAAAGGCTGAGCTATAACTAGTAAAACACTGAAGATATTGTGGTTTTGTCATGGAAGAAGAACCAAAAAAAAAGGGTATTAAAAGTCCAGTCTAATGAGCTAATAACAAATCATAGCACTTCTGTGGAAAAGTCTGAAGGACACATTTTATTAATACAGGATCTTTCCTGGCTGTGTCTAATTCTAGGCCTGATCTTTTCGGTTTTTTTATCTACAGCATCCACAAATCCACTTTTATTCTTATCTCAGCCCTAAAAACTGTTTTAGGTTAACTTCCACATGCATAAATATGTTGCATTTCATGGTGACTGTTGTCAAGGAAGAGTTCTGCAAAAGGTAAGGTTTGGCAAGACACAGCTGTGAACACCGAAGAAATCACGTACAATTCCTTTCCCTGCTACAGGCGTGTTCTGTGAACACCGAAGAAATCACGTACAATTCATTTCCCTGCTACAGAGACCAATGGGAACCAGTTGGAGAAGTCTCAAAAAGATAGAAAGTGTCAATAATTTCAATAATCGACTTGCTGTTGGTTTTTCTGTCGCTTCAGAGCAGTCTTTGGATGCACATTGACATTGAGCCTCATCTACAGGGGGGATTTGCAGGGTAAATAGTGAAGGGGTAAAACGCAGCCGCAATCCAAGACACAGAGATTAGTACTGAGGGTTCTGCTCTCCCAGCGCTTTAACTACTGAGACATGCAAATCAGCCCTAAATTAGGAGTCTCTTCGGGAAGATCCCCTGGGAAAAGAAACTCGTTTGGCTCCGTCAGAGGTTCCAGAGAACTTCAAAGTTTATCAGAAGCTTCTATTAAAGCACTAGGCATGCAAAGCACCACATTACGTGCAAATTTAAGAGATGTGACCCATATTTGCATTCTCCTATCACTTCTGCAATAATATATTATTAAGGTTTGGGTGTGCAGGTCAGTCATTGGGTTCTAAAATTTACGTCATTGTTGCTGGCTGCAAGAATTACAGCGATTTTAGCTTTAATTAAAAAAAAATGGCTCAAGGTTTGGTTTAAGCCATCTCATACTTCAAAGAGATTCTAAAATAAAATGCCATTGCCTTTTTTATCTTCACCAATCCTGGTCATTCCTCAGTACTTCATATTCCAAGGGATTAGCAGGTTTTTTCAAAAGTCATTTCTGCTACAATAGCTATTTGAGGAATTAGTTTGCATAACAGTATCCATAGATTATTTTCATCTTTTTTTTTTCCTATTATTCCTTCATCTGCTTGGAAAAGACAAAATACTTTTAAAATCAGACTATGAGTGCAAAAAGAAGGATCTAGCAACATTTTCAGAGATGTCTACAGGCTTCCCTGAAAATAATTACAATAATTATTGTTCTAATCCCAGCCACTTTATTGTACAGTCAGAATGACTTAATGGCCTGATCTTTAAGATGAATTAAAGTGAGTGAATCAGAAGTTCACAGCTTTTTTTTTTGTATAATCAAGGACAGACCTATATATTCAGATTATAATTAAAACTTTTTGCATAATAATTATGTGATTCAGTTATATGAGAAGATCCTCCTGAGAAACCTGTGAGTGAGTAAATGTCTGAGGAAAAATTCTTAATCAAAGTGGAACTGGAAAGTTACTCACAGTAATCCCCACATCATGGTTCCAGACACAAATGTCACCCCAAAAATCTGTGCATGGAGAAACAGATATACAGAAAATGGAAGTTTCCCTGGCAAGAAGAGTGCCATCTGCAATAAATTCTGAATTGTAATTAATTAGCCCATTATAAAGAAATGGATGCCTCAGAGGCTTCAAGCAGTTGAACAAATCTGCAGAAGTTCTTGCAGTTCAGAACCCTCCTATGACATTCCCTTCTCTCACCTCTCACACCAGCTCTGATTGTTGCTTTTATCTGAGACCTCATTCTTTGCTAATTGTGCTAATATAGATGTTTATTGGCAGCATTAGCAAGAGCCTGTGTATCCTACGCAGCCATTTGTGATTCACACAATGATCTAGGACACCTGATTCCTCATCACTGAGAGTAGACTCTGCTCATGCCCTTAAATTATTAACAATTTCAGGCTTATTGCTTAAACCAGAAGATGTATTCCTAGTTTAAGGCGGTTTGTTTTAGTCAGACTGGCTGCCTCTGTGTGGCACCAATGTTTTTATTGCAGCCCCCCCACTATGATTGGGACTTGGCCCAGGCAGCTGAGTGGTACATGGTGTCTGCCTAATCTGTGTGGTCTTTTGGTGTAGGCAGAGCCTCTGACTTCAGCTTCACAACCCCAACTCCTGCTGCTCGAATAACTCCCCTGAAGGCAAAGGTGTTCGAACATCATTAGGTATATCGCCCTCAAAGTTCATACCTTAGCACAGCTATTTTCACTGTAAATGCTATTCAAATATTGTTATGAAGAAATTTAAAATTTGAGGTTTGCTTTCGCGTCTTACTGTGGTCTAATAAGCTTAAGCAATTTATGTTGTGATTTCTCCTTTTGTCAAAAAATAAGTGTAACTGACTACTGCATACAGATCTGTGGAGTATGGCTGCAGAGCGCCAGGTGTAGTGGGGTCGTTATGCTGGAATTCAGTGGGGAAGAGCAGAAGAAAACAACACCAGAAATTTATTTATGCCGGAGGGAAGAAATTGTTTACTCACCAGAACTTCTGCAAAAACACCACACCCAAAATGGGTGGGCTTTAATTATTGTTTAAATACATTTGAATAATTTTTCAAATGCAGATTCTAATTATATTTCCAATTGTAAGAGTGCAATTAGTGTTTCTCTAGCCATGGCCCTGTGAATCGGACCCACCTTCCTTGCAGAAGGATGTCTTGGTGCCACCAAGGCTGCTGAATGTGTATGAATAATCCATCACCTCAGAGCAAGGGACTGACTATAATAATTGGCATAAACCCTTTTCACCAGGCATTATTTCTTTCCACCATGAGATATCACTCACCTGCATTTTGCTGCAGTTACGCACTGGTTCCCTGATTTTACATTTATTTCCATTAGTCGTTTAGGAAGGAAAAGATCACAGCCCATTTGTCTGGAGCTGGAGACTCAGGATTAACACACATTCATTTAAAGGCTTTCCATCCCAGTAAGAAAAGAAGGGGTTCCCCCTCAAAATAAACTTTGAAATTATAGACTTTCACATGGGGTGAAAATTCAGCCTTTCATTTAACCCCACAGACACCTCCAACCAGAGAGTGCACACAAGTACCTCTGCATAAACCCAACTGTGTCAGCACCAGCCCATGAAGATCCACAGAGAGGCACCAGGAGCTTGGTTTACAAGATGAGTTCCCAACCTACATTTAAAATAGCTTGGGATTAATTACGAAAAATACTCAATATAATTTTCAGAGGGAGCTTTCCCAAAAAACTCCTTGATGTCTCTCTTTGGGGTCCCGCTTGGCTCAGATCATGGCCACCGGAGATGCTTTCGGATGAACAAGAGAAATTTTGTAACAAGCACTTTAAGTGAAAGTTTAAATCTGACCCCAGTGTCGAAAAGCCTGAGTAGGAAGAAAATGTAGCAAAGCAAAAGTACTTGTAGACAAAGTATCGACTCTGTATCTAGTTTCTGCTTCTCTACAATGTATCTAATCAGGGTCCACAATCAGCCTCTAATTTGACTAGACAAAGGAGACAATTTGTATATATAAAGTAACAATAACTTTGTAACGATATTTCCAACGTTTTGTGGCTGTAAATCGATTTCTTACCATAGAGGTCATCAGCCAAATCCTTATTTCTAGTCAATGTGAAAAAAAAAGTGGCTTTCAATTAATAGAACAGAGGAACAGTAAGAAATTTTACAAAAAGGCTAAAATTCCTACAAGCAAACACCGGAAGCCTTGGATTGTCATGCTGCGTAACTTTAATGAGAGCAAAAAGTGGAATAAAAAAAGTAAAAAGTATAAGTATACATTTCTAGGATTCAGAAAGACAACAGCTAATATGTCTTCTCATCCTGGGTTTCTTTTCGCAGTGCTGCTGTGAACTGAGACAATAAAGTCCCACCTACAGCAACAGAAAAAAAAAATACTTTTCATCAGAAATATGAAGTATTCAAAGACTAAGACAAGCAAAGGCCTGATTTCAGGAGATGCCTAGCTCCCACGGCTCCATTAACTTGAGCTGGAGCTGTGGGTATCTAACATCACTTCTGAAAACCATGGCCATGAGTTCAGTCCTGTGTCGGGTCATGCTTCAGCATTCCTGGTCATTCCTTCCGCTTGCTCCTCACACTTTAGCATGGCTCGCTAAAGCCGCTGCGGTAGGTGTTGTAGCGACGGTAGGGCCGGCTGTACCCACTGCCCAGGCCTGAATATCCAAGGTTCCCAAATCCAGAGGAGCTGCCAGAGTTGATGGGCACTCCCTCGGAGCTGAGGTTGCTGCCAACAGCTGCAGAGGTGGTGGATCCCACGGCGGTGTTCTGGGGGAAGGAGCTGAGGATGGGTCCAGGCAGGGTCACCACTACAGGAGGGGGTTGGATCACGTAGGTGGAGTCCTGGCACTGCCTGACACAGGGCTCGTTGCAGCTGTTGGCCAGCGGGGTTGGGCTACAGGGGTTGGGTTGACACAGGTCATAGGAAGACATGGCTATAGGATCAAGTCTGAAATGCAGGGAAGAAAGTAAATGCAATGAAAAAGCTGTATTAAATTTATAAAATTCAAGTAATAGGATAATATACGTGAAAATACCTAGAGAATGTGGTCAGATAGGATGAGGGCTAATGGGACAGGATGAGCAGTAATGGTTTTAAAATTTAAAAGTGTTGATTTAGGTATTAGGAAGAAATTCCTTCCTGTGAGGATGATGGCCCAGAGAAGCTGTGGCTGCCCCATCCCTGGAGGCATTCAAGGCCAGGTTGATGGGTCTTGGAGCAACCTGATCTGGTGGGAGGTGTCCCTGCCCAGGGTAGGGGGGGGAACTGGATGGTCTTCAAGGTCCCTTCTGACCCAAACCATTTTGTGATTTATTAGATCAAAAATCCACAGAAGACAGTCTGAAAACAGCATAGAGGTTTCTCTTGGTTTCTATAAGGCTGCTGGAGGATGTCCCCATTCTGCAACTGGCCTCTGAGCTGTGGCGCCAGCCATGGTAATGTTTGCCCTAACCCTTACCATCAAAGGCCTTTCCCATTCTTTGGGAGTTTCCCTTCATACTCTCTCTCTGGAGAAGGTGCAGTTGTAACTGCAGTTGTGATGGAGACCAGTAGCTGGAGCTCTCATCAGGCAGGGAAAGTGGCCATGACCTGAACATTCATAGAATCATAGAATCATTGAGGTTGGAAGAGACCCTTGGGATCATGGAGTCCAACCATCTCCCCTACTCTACAAAGTCCTCCCCTACACCATGTCCCTCAGCACTGCATCTAAACGGCCCTTCAACACAGCCAGGGATGGGGACTCCACCCCCTCCCTGGGCAGCCTGTTCCAACGCCCGACCACTCTCTCTGTGAAGAATTCCTTCCTAATGTTCAATCTAAACCTCCCCTGTTGGAGCTTGAAGCCGTTCCCTCTCGTTCTGTCACTAATGACCTGTGAGAAGAGACCAGCCCCAACCTCTCTACAGTGTCCTTTCACGTAGTTGTAGAGAGTGATGAGGTCTCCCCTCAGCCTCCTCTTCCTCCCACTAAACAGCCCCAGCTCCTTCACCCGCTCTTCGTATGATTTGTCTTCTAGGCCCTTCACTAGTTCATTGCCACATAACTGGCTTTAGTGCCTTAACGCTGGAACTTAGTCACTAACAGTGTAACCAGCAGCATTTGCAGAACTAGAGAAAAGCGGCTGAGAAGTACCCTTTGATCCCAAACGTCTTACAATCAAAACAGCCAAACTTGGAGTGGGAAGAAGGATAAAATAATCCTTCCTTGGGAAAATACCCTATCAAGCAGTTTCTGCCTCGATTTGAATTCAATATACTAGAGCCTACTGGGATCCCTGCTCATCTGCCTCTGGAAAACAAGACGTGGGGATAGATCCTGCTACTCAGCACATTTATATTTTTAGTTTATTTATTTTCCTTTTTTTTTTTTTTTCTAGTCCCAGTTTCTTAAGATGAGGCTGTATTTCCAACTGGGTTCATTGTCTAGCTACTCCCTTAATGTTGGTCTGAAATGGAGCATGAAGCTGCTTGTTTTGAGAGACAGTATTTCCAGCACCCTCTAAGCCCTGTCTCATTACACCCTGCTCCACAAGTAAATAAAGCCTTTCTTTTTTGATAGAAGTAAGCCTTTCTAATTTTCCTTCCCAAAAGGAAAAGAAAAAAGCTAGCAATATTTATACAGAACTAAGAATAACAAAAAAAACCAAAACAACAACAAAAAAAGCAATCATCAAAGTAAGAGTTTAGCATTTAAAAAGGCACTGGGTAGATTCAGACTTACCTGTTCACCTGGGCGAATAAGGCAAGAGAAGTGGATGGAAGAGCCCTATGTTCTATAGGTTTTTATACCATATTCCAGACTGCCTGCAGACCAGAGACATATATTATGCATGAAATTATTTAATGATCTGTACTTTCGCATGCAAAGTCCCCCGAACTGATCAACGCCATTTATTTTTTTTCCTTTCAAAATCTCTTTTACTATTGCGGTATTTTTTCCCCTCCCCTTATTACCTCCACATTCCAGCGTACACCAAGCTTTCATCTTCACCAGTGGGCACTCACTTAATTGCTTGGAAGAGTGTGGTGACTCATTTGAATTGCAGCAGTAATTATGTTTCTTCCTAAGGCCAATGTACATTTTATGCTTCATTTTAGTCATCAAGACACTGCTCAAGGGGAGCGTATGCGATGAATAGTCCTTATTCAGGACTTCACTCGTTTAGGTGAATAATCATATAGTTCTGAGGTGGGGTCCTGGGTGCAATTCACAATTATTTCCATTTCAAGGACTCAGCTTTACCACAAGACAAGTTTTATATTAAGTATTCCCAAATTTTGCACTTCTGCACTATTGCAATCCCACACAAACACACAGCTGAGAAGAGCAGTAAATTTCCATCAGTGCTGCAAAGGTTAAAGAATATTAAGACCAGTGAGAATTGCTGACTAGAGACAATAAAACACATTCTAAAATTGCTGGGGTTAACCCACAGTTTTCCCAGTTTGTCTGAACACAGCTAATACAAACACATGTGACTGCTTTTCTTTATCCAATCATAAATTTTTACTTCATTTTCCGTGCCTGAATCAAACAATTACACTTTTAATGGAAGAGCTTGATTACTTGATCTCATTACTCTGTGACATTCATGAACTATCTCTGATTCTCAACAAGATTTCTGTGCAGTCTCTCATCTGAGGAACCACCATTATCCCAAACTGAAATCTCAGCAACTCACCTGGATGCACAGCAATTTTCAGATAAAATTAAGTAGGAATGTGCATGTTAAAGATTGCTTTCAAGTGTTGGTTCTTAGAGGCAGTACTCTGCCTGAGCCAAATTGTGCCATCAATAGAAGTCACACCCAGGAGTTCTCCACTACATTTATCATTACATGAGTTTTTTCACCTCTGTGGCCTGTCCTGGCTTCACTCCAACCTGATTCCTGGCTTCACTTCCTTCACTCCTGTCCTGGTTTTCCTACTTCCACAGATGGAAAATATGGAAAAAGCAGGAATCAGGCTTTTCATCATAACACCACCATCCCCCAGCAAGAGATAGGAATTAATTCTAAATGAAGAGTGTCTTTGTAGAGAGTGATGAGGTCTCCCCTCAGCCTCCTCTTCCTCACACTAAACAGCCCCAGCTCCTTCAGCCGCTCTTCGTATGATTTGTCTTCTAGGCCCTTCACTAGTTCATTGCCACATAACTGGCTTTAGTGCCTTAACGCTGGAACTTAGTCACTAACAGTGTAACCAGCAGCATTTGCAGAACTAGAGAAAAGCGGCTGAGAAGTACCCTTTGATCCCAAACGTCTTACAATCAAAACAGCCAAACTTGGAGTGGGAAGAAGGATAAAATAATCCTTCCTTGGGAAAATACCCTATCAAGCAGTTTCTGCCTCGATTTGAATTCAATATACTAGAGCCTACTGGGATCCCTGCTCATCTGCCTCTGGAAAACAAGACGTGGGGATAGATCCTGCTACTCAGCACATTTATATTTTTAGTTTATTTATTTTCCTTTTTTTTTTTTTTTTTCTAGTCCCAGTTTCTTAAGATGAGGCTGTATTTCCAACTGGGTTCATTGTCTAGCTACTCCCTTAATGTTGGTCTGAAATGGAGCATGAAGCTGCTTGTTTTGAGAGACAGTATTTCCAGCACCCTCTAAGCCCTGTCTCATTACACCCTGCTCCACAAGTAAATAAAGCCTTTCTTTTTTGATAGAAGTAAGCCTTTCTAATTTTCCTTCCCAAAAGGAAAAGAAAAAAGCTAGCAATATTTATACAGAACTAAGAATAACAAAAAAACCCAAAACAACAACAAAAAAAGCAATCATCAAAGTAAGAGTTTAGCATTTAAAAAGGCACTGGGTAGATTCAGACTTACCTGTTCACCTGGGCGAATAAGGCAAGAGAAGTGGATGGAAGAGCCCTATGTTCTATAGGTTTTTATACCATATTCCAGACTGCCTGCAGACCAGAGACATATATTATGCATGAAATTATTTAATGATCTGTACTTTCGCATGCAAAGTCCCCCGAACTGATCAACGCCATTTATTTTTTTTCCTTTCAAAATCTCTTTTACTATTGCAGTATTCTTTCCCCTCCCCTTATTACCTCCACATTCCAGTGTACACCAAGCTTTCATCTTCACCAGTGGGCACTCACTTAATTGCTTGGAAGAGTGTGGTGACTCATTTGAATTGCAGCAGTAATTATGTTTCTTCCTAAGGCCAATGTACATTTTATGCTTCATTTTAGTCATCAAGACACTGCTCAAGGGGAGCGTATGCGATGAATAGTCCTTATTCAGGACTTCACTCGTTTAGGTGAATAATCATATAGTTCTGAGGTGGGGTCCTGGGTGCAATTCACAATTATTTCCATTTCAAGGACTCAGCTTTACCACAAGACAAGTTTTATATTAAGTATTCCCAAATTTTGCACTTCTGCACTATTGCAATCCCACACAAACACACAGCTGAGAAGAGCAGTAAATTTCCATCAGTGCTGCAAAGGTTAAAGAATATTAAGACCAGTGAGAATTGCTGACCAGAGACAACAAAACACGTTCTAAAATTGCTGGGGTTAACCCACAGTTTTCCCAGTTTGTCTGAACACAGCTAATACAAACACATGTGACTGCTTTTCTTTATCCAATCATAAATTTTTACTTCATTTTCCGTGCCTGAATCAAACAATTACACTTTTAATGGAAGAGCTTGATTACTTGATCTCATTACTCTGTGACATTCATGAACTATCTCTGATTCTCAACAAGATTTCTGTGCAGTCTCTCATCTGAGGAACCACCATTATCCCAAACTGAAATCTCAGCAACCCACCTGGATACACAGCAATTTTCAAATAAAATTAAGTAGGAATGTACATGTTAAAGATTGCTTTCAGGTGTTGGTTCTTAGAGGCAGTACTCTGCTTGAGCCAAATTGTGCCATCAATAGAAGTCACACCCAGGAGTTCTCCACTACATTTATCATTACATGAGTTTTTTCACCTCTGTGGCCTGTCCTGGCTTCACTCCAACCTGATTCCTGGCTTCACTTCCTTCACTCCTGTCCTGGTTTTCCTACTTCCACAGATGGAAAATATGGAAAAAGCAGGAATCAGGCTTTTCATCATAACACCACCATCCCCCAGCAAGAGATAGGAATTAATTCTAAATGAAGAGTGTCTTTATACACAGGTTGGTCTTGGTCTTCAGAAGAACAAAGGACTTCAAAGTTCAGAAGAGCTTCTCACTAATGGCTCAAATATGCAAAGTTTTGTGGTACCTAATGCTCAAGGTACGTGACAAGATCTCGGCATCACCTGGCTAATAACCTAATTTCAAAGTCTGTGAGTCAAGATCACTCAAAGGACTTCACAAACTAATTCCAGGTAAACATCTTCAGAAACTTTAATTATTCTATTAATTTTTTTTCAGAATTGATTAAAAAATAAAATAAAGCCAAACCTTCATCTTCTGTAAAATGCTATAACTCTACATATTTTAGTGATTCTCCACAAGAAGATTCTCCTCTTTTTGTCTAAAAAGGAGAGAGCTTTTTTTTCCCCCTTTACTCACAATCTTTAGTATCCAACTTACTACCTGTTGTCCTTTTATATATTTTAAGGGATGAAAACAGTCGCTCACCTGGAGAATTAATTCCCCTTTCATCTATAATCTGAGATAGCCAAGGAATGCTAGCTTTTCCTCACTCTTCCCTCTAGGGACATAAATGGTTTTTTTTGGAAGGTATATAATATTTTAGAAACAGACTCATTAACAGCCTGGAAAAGTTTTCATTGATGTTCTCCCAATTTATTCTTATTAGCAACTAGAGTTCACCCAAAAGGTTGAGAGCCTTTGGATCTTACTCTTGGGGGATTGTTATGGCTGGTGAAGTAGGACATAACAGCTCTCACTTATGGGTCAGTGATGGAGTTTCGTGTCCCACGCACTCAATTAAAACCCTTTGTGTAGGAAGACGGTGCTCCCATGACAGGCTGCTGAGCTACCGAATTGCCAAAGAACTGACAAATTACTTACATGAATTGAAATTTGTATCGTCTTTATGTTGACTTCAGAGGCTTGAGTGCACTCGTACAAGGCATTCAAATGACCTGCAGGTCTCCTAGATGAAAGAAGCTTTGAGGGAGGCTTTTCATCTGACGCCAGGAGGAGACCAGACTGGTACATAAACCATAAGCAGTTTAACTACTGGGAACAATTTAACTATTGGGGACAATTTAACCAGCTGCAACAAAATTTATGTAACTGGAATAATTTGAATGCCTCGAACCTTCCCAACATGAGAATCTCTTCAATTTTCCCCCAAAATCTATTGTTTTAATAACTTCAGTGGCTGTTGCAGATCTGGTTTAAATCTCAGGTTCTTCCTTTCAGCAAAAGTAATTTACTTGCAAGGATTTCTACAGGTTTTAATGCCTAAAATTTCCTGTATTTATTTGATGTGAGTATGCTTCATTCCTTGACACAAGCTTTTTGTTGGAGTTCTGTAGGGCTGCAGCCAGGACAGTCAGGCTTTTATAAGGAGCCTTAAAATGCATAGTACTTCTGCAGTAAATAGCAAGTAAATAGATAATTAATTTTGTGCTCTGTCCCGAAAAGCAATGTGTATACCTCCTTGCAGATTTCTGCTGCCATTCATGTTTTACTTTACAAATCCAAGGATTCAAGCAGTGATTTAATGGCACAAAAATGTAAATCTTTCTCTGCACCCTGCAGCTCCAGGTCAGAGTTACTGAGAGTGTGAATCACAACAGGTTTCCTTAAAACAAATATCATTATACGCTAGATTAGATACCCTGCCATTCTGTTAGATCATAAAATGCTTCCAGCCTGGAGAATAATTTCTTGGCAGAAATGCAAAAAAGCCAAGTATTATGATGAGTCAGTGTAGAATCACTATGCATTTCAGCTGCAAAACTAAATATTTTCTTGATCTTGAGCTCTAAACATATGTTTTTCTCTAATTAGTGGCTCCAACAGCATTCATATCGTGTCTGTGTCTGCTAGTGATGATCTGTGCAGTTTCAAAAGGAGATAGGAGGGGAAGGGAAAAATAACAGAAGACTGGACATATGATAAAAGCATAACTTTAATAATACCAAGGAGTGGATTAAAATACTGCAAAGCAACAGGTTTCAATGTGGGAATAATGGCACATCTCATGGCGATGGATTCCACAGATGGAGCTCTTTTTTCAGTGTAGCACCTTGACAATCAAGTCCCATCTACTGTCTAATTTATACGTTTTATACCAGGGAGTATCAAATACAGTGACACACAGCAGAACTACATACTTGATCAACAATATAAAGCAGTATAACAAGAGAAGGGGCCTCATTTTAGGGAATGAACTAACTCCCACAGCTCCATTAACTTGAGCTGGAGCTGTGGGTATCTAACATCACTTCTGAAAACCATGGCCATGAGCTCAGTCCTGTGTTGGATCGTGCTTCAGCGTTCCTGGTCATTCCTTCCACTTGGTCGCTTGGTCCTCATGCTTTAGCACAGCCCATAGAAGCCACTGCGGTAGGTGTTGTAGCGACGGTAGGGCCGGCTGTACCCACTGCCCAGGCCTGAATACCCAAAGCTCCCAAATCCCAAGGAGCTGCCAGAGGAGATGGGCACTCCCTCAGCACTGAGCGCGGTCCCGACGGCTGCAGATGCTGAGGAACCCACAGTGGTGTTCTGGGGGAAGGAGCTGAGGATGGGTCCGGGCAGGGTCACCACCACAGGAGAGGGCTGGATCACCACTGTGGAGTCCTGGCACTGCCTGACACAGGGCTCGTTGCAGCTGTTGGCCAGCGGGGTTGGGCCACAGGAGGTGGAAGGACACCGCTCGTAGCAGGACATGGCTGTGGGGTGGAGGGAAGTCTGAAATACAGGACCAGAAGTGAATTCAATGTAGGAGTCTTATTTCACTTACATTTGCTCAGCTCAGGCATCAGGACAACGGGAGCTTTCCAGGAATCCTTTTAGGTGTTGGGAGAAGGAAATCAAATTCTTAAATACCCTACAAGAAGATGGAGGTTGAAATAATCCTCTCCCTGTTGTTGGTGATCCAGCAGAATGGCTGGCAGCAGAACAAAAGGGCACATACCTGTATCATTACTTTAATTTTAGTTTTTTGATTGGCTGTATGTCTGGAAAAACACCACTGAGATTCAGCCCCAGGTATTCAGAGCATTGTAGAAATAGTAATTATGAGTAATACAAAGCCACAAAGGTACTTACGGAGAGAATTCAATCGGCAGCTGGAAAATGAAATGAAGAATTATTTTCCAGGTTGCAACTTTGCCTAGGAAGAGGCACAAATTTCAATCTAGTTAATCATACTCGAAGCTGAGGTCTTTGGAAATCTATCCCAGACAACTTGTCGACAGACATCCCACCCATGAGACAGCCAGGAGTTCCCCACTACTCCCCGTGTCTGGTTCCAACACACCAATAAACACGAAGTCACCGTATCCTGTTGCCCATCTCAGTCTGTTGGGTGCTCAGTCTCCTCCTCTATTTTTCCTTCCCCTCATCCTCAC
Source organism: Calidris pugnax (assembly GCF_001431845.1). Lineage (NCBI taxonomy): Eukaryota > Metazoa > Chordata > Aves > Charadriiformes > Scolopacidae > Calidris > Calidris pugnax. The sequence continues at coordinate 425,932 of NW_015091408.1, read as the reverse complement.
AGTCCCTGAAACCATTTCTCTAAACTTCCAGGTTTCATTGCACCCTGGAAGACCATTTCAAAACTGTAAGACACCAAGCAGAACTTTTTGATGATGTCTATCATATTGAAGTCCATGGTGACTACTACAGCAGGAGAAGGTTGAGGATGTGTGATTAGAGCCAAAAATCTTGCTGAACTCAGTGTGACTCTTCCTTCTAATCTCAATATACAGCTTAACTTTGTCTCCATTTAGAAAGTGGCATTTAGAGCTCAAAAGCTTGTGGTTCGACATAATTGATTTTTAAAACCCATGAACTTCGGTTTTAAATCTTCCTAGTTTCCTTGCTCTCCAGCTGTTTGTTTTAGTATCTCATTCATTTTACCCTCTTGTTTCCCACTGAGCCCGGTAATAAATCCATCATAACAAAAATAGGAACACTGGAGAAGCCTCTAATGGAATAAACAGCAAAGAAAAGGATTTTTCTGAATGACATATCTGAAGATACACACATCCACAACCTTTGCAACTACTGTTGTTTTCATACCAACCCAGCTGAAATTTCAAACATTACAGAAGATGGATAAGAACCTTAAAGCTATAAAATGTATACTGAAACTTGAAAGATGACTGAGCACATTGATCTCTGTAACCATAGAATCATAGAATGGTTTGAGTTGGAAGGGATCGCCTTTAAAGATCACTTAGTTCCAAACCCCTTGCACAGGTCTTCTACCCATTCAGTTTGTTATTCTTTAATATTACTATTATTATTAATATTATTTTCTAAGTCACCTAGTATGTCTAAAAGCCCACATTTAAACAAATTTCTATCACCATTTCAAGGATCCTCATGGCCAAATCAGGGCTCCAGAAACACCTGCAATTCTGATAGCAAAACACAACTTTTTAAAGAGAAAGTCTTCCCCCCAACCAATCCAGCAACTAGGAAAATACTGCAGAGAAAAAGAACAGCGATCAAATTATTATGAAGGCAAGAATTCAGCAAATAGAAAAGGAGAAGTAGAGTTGAACTAACCTTGTTCACAAAAGAGGAAAAAAGTAAGAGAAGTGGTAGGAAGGACGTTGAGTTGAGTTGCCTTTTATACCGCATCTCAGATGGCCTGAGGACCATAGACATCCTTTGTGCATGAAATTATTTACCAACAAGTATGTCCTGAATGCAAAATGCTTCCAACTGATTAAATGTCTTTTCCTTACTGTTTATTACTGTGTTTTCATTTTCTTATCTTCTGACAGACATTCCGTCATACGAGTTTCTCTCATCTTCTGGTATTATGGACCAAATTTATTCCAGTGCCACCTTTCAGTCACAACAAAATTTGTGCTTTAGTGTATATTTCACTTTAGTCATAAAGAAAAACATCAGAAAAATTTATACAATACATAATTCATCACTGAAAAGTGTTCTTTTATTAAGAATATGAGTGTTAAGTCCTTAATAAATTCTGGTCTCCGCCACTGTTTAAAAAGCTCCGACTCCAGCCAAGCATAAGAACAATTTAGACAAAACTTTTGTGTTTTGAGAAGGACCTGCAAAAAACCACACCAGAAATCCCACTGACTCCAATTAGAAAGAATCGGATCCCTGTGTGAAATTCAGAGAAAAAATACTATTAAATTATATCATATCATATCATATCAAATTTGGATAGTATCACCCCGTTACACCTCCATAACACAGTTTGAGGTACAGCTGCTGGCACAAGGGGACACTGAAACCTGATTTATCAGTTCTTTTATGAAAGGAACCTATAACTCCCCTCTGTACCACCTCAGACCACAAATATGAATCGCACTTCACAAGTCATCTTGAGGACACATATGAATTTTAAGCTATTTTTAGGTACTAACCTTGCACAAGCCTAACTGTGAAGTCATTGGGGGAAAAAACCACACAAGGACCTGTTTGGTATTGTATTTTTTTCCCTCACTACAGACAGCAGTACAACAGTGATTCCACTCCAGATTCATGGAAATTTATTGCATAAGTGGAATGTATATATGAAATTTTAATACTTTTTTTTTAAACTTTACTTTGCAATCTCTCCTGTACAAGCTGCAGGGTTTGAACCTCTCTTTGGGTAAGAGCTACTGAACTTTGGGCATGAGAATTCATCAATATCTGGGGAATAAAAGTTCTTGGTCTTGGGTTTCTAGAGAAGAAGGGCTTCAAAGTCCTTCAAAATTTTCATTAACAATGTGCATATTCACAAAATTATCTAACTGTTCATGATGTATGATGAGGTTTTAATACCCTTATCATAAGAGATGCCCTTAAAACCTCTGGACCAAAAAGTTTATACCTTCACAAAGTGAAGCCATTTGTATTTTAAGATCATGGAAACCAACCCCGAACAATTCTTTAAAGACAAAAATCAACCTTTTACAAATTCTTAAACTGCTTCTCATATTCTAGTAATATTACCTAAAGTGGTCCACCTACACTCTTAAATATTTCCCTTCCTTTCTGGACCTAAACAATGCTTCCAACCTGCAAACATGCATTTTTGAAATACTTCTGTATTTTGAAATTCTTCTGTAGCATTAGGTGCTTACTGGCAGAATTATTTCTCCTGTAAAAATTGTAACATCAGCCACACAAGTTTTCAACACTTATGTTCTGCTTCCTTCTATTCATCCAAGAGCTTCTATTTGATACACTACCTCATATTTTAAAAACAAACTCATCTGAGATCACTGCAGTATTTTCAAAAAGACTCCTGATCTGTCTCCTGACCACGGCTCATCTCCAGATTGGTCTGATTGGCTCAAAGAACTCATCCAAGAGGCTTGAAGCCCTCCTTGGAGATCTCCTCAGAGATTTATTTTTTTTTATAGATGGTGAACAAATTACCTAGCATTGTTCATAAGTGGGTCAGGGAGGGAATAGCTCACAAAGAGCTTTAGTAAATGTCTTCAATGTGATGGCAGATTGTGCTCCAAAGACACCTCCAAGCTAACAAATTGCTGTGGAGCTGAAAAAAAAGTCTTTATTAGGCTGGGCTTGGAATAATTTCATACTGACACTAATAGAGTCGGTATAAAAGTACCAGAAATTACAAGAACCCATAAATTGTGAAGATGAAAGAATTTTTAATGGTTAGACTACGCTTCTCATGCAACGCCAGGGTGAACCTAGACTGGAACACAAAGCAAAACAATTTCATTATCAAGAAAAGGTTCCACCTGCAAAAAAATGTATGTGGGAACTAATTCATGCAAAAAAGGAGGCCTCAATAGTCTCATAAATTTGTGAACATCCATATGCATAATTATCGTACCCATCCAATCTTAACACACAAAGGAGACACGGCCTTCAAATTGATGTTCACATTCTTCAGGAACTGCCTCTCTAATGATACTTTAAATAAAGGCTTCAACATCCTTCACAAACACTCCATGATGCCATGTTGTCTGAAGATGGTTTGTTCCAGGACATAGCTTTGTTTTTTCAAATCAGGAAGCACAGACTTAGGTACTTACAGCAGAGAGTAGTTGTCCAAGCCTTTTCATTCACAACAAACACCACATACGCAGCTTTCAGGATATGCTGTTGTTGGACACAGGCCATTTAACCAGACATTTCACTCTCCTGAAATTCCTTTCTGTGCTCTTTGTGCTCCACATCCATTTGCATCGTAGAAAGATGCCTTCTGCCACCAAGAACGAGGCATTCTTTGATGTACATCAGAGTGCAATCAGTGATTCCTCACAGATCTGAGTGAATAAATAATTACTTCAGTCAGACCAGTTCTGTCAACAGGGCAGCATGTGTTTTTGTAGACATCCAAGTCCTTTCAATTACTTGTTTAAGAATATACTCATGGAAACCAATTTTTAAGCAGAGACTCCACTCAGTCTGGTATCTATTGATTTACCATCTTTCATACTTTGCTTTTGCTGCCTCAAGCCACCGCCTAAAAGGGGACATATCCCATCTTCTCTCTAAACTATTTTTTCCCTTACATTGATAACTTTGCAAAATAAGTGTAAAACATTTGAAAAAAAATAAACCTACCTCTTTTCTCACCACTGTGTGGGCACATGGACTAGTTACAGCACTGAATGTGAAATGCCAGGGACCTTTCCTCTGCTGTCTCCACTATTTTCATCTCAGCACTATGATACTTTAATCTTCACATAGATTTTAGTGAGCTTTAAAAGGGAAAACCCTGCACAAGTCAGAGTCATCAGAAATGACACAACTGTCTTGTTGCTTTTCCTGTGCTGTGTCCTGCTGGACCCCATGTATCTCCAGTGGGAGAGGAAAGTAGTTGACACAATTAAAAACTTGGATAAATTTCTCAAAGCTTATGTACCTACAGACAAGGGTATTCTTTGATGTCTCTTAGTTGCACACAACGTGCTGAGTTTTAACATTGTCGAGAAAAATTACTAGATAATGAGAAGCAGGATAAAACCCAAACTCTCCTTAAGGGAAATACCTATGGCCATTTGTTTAGTTCTTCACTCGTATGATTCTTCCTCTATATTATGAGAGTTCTTTTGTGGATTAGCCAAGGAATAAGATTCATTGGATTTTCTTTAATGTGTGAAGAGAGGACATCAAAGCCCATCATAAAAATTTATTAATGATACAATCATATAAAGAGCCTCAGTGCTCTGGTGAGATTTGAATTCTCACTTCACCTTTGAAGCCCTGAGTCAAGATCACTCACAGCGTGTCATAGTCAAAGCCTCAGAGTCTGGCAGTTTTCAATCTCAGCAAATACAGAAACCCAAATACTCCTTCTGAAAAACCTTATTACACACTTTCAAATTCTCAGAGTTTCAGAGGTACCAAATAGGTGATAAGACCAGAACTCTCCCAACCTGAAATACGAAAATTGTACTTCTACGCACACGTGGAAAAAATTTTAGAAAAAAAATAACAAAAGAATTATATATGTAAAACTGTTCAGTGCTTCAAAAGTGTGTAAACAATGATGAAATTATTTTTATGAGGTTGATTCTGGTGACTATTCACATTTTCCATGGAGAAGGTACTCTACATAGATTTTCCATATAGTGACACATTCCTCCCCAAGGGGATGAAAAAAGGGAGAAGAAAACCACAAGAAAACTCAAATTCAGATGCAACATCAGTTTAATGATAAAAAGTCAAGGAGCATTCTGCAAAACAAAAGGAATATATATATATTTATATAAGGGAAAGAAGCCATTTAAACCATTCCAACTGAAAGACAGCAAGCAAGACTCCACTTTTCCTAAATTCCTGAATAAAACCCCTCCACTGATCATTTAAAAGTACAGCATTACACCGTGTCAATGTGAAACTCAAAATAACAGATGCAAGGGAAGTCATCAAAAGCAGGAATTTCAAGAATAAGACATCAGTTGGCCATGTTTCAGACAGACCTTACTTCCCTCCTTTGCAGGAGGACATGAGGGTGCTCAACCCATCTGGAAACCATGGCCAGTAGTTCTGTCCTCAGACCAGCAACTGGCTTTGGGTTTCCTGGTTGATCTGCTGGACACCCAGCATGGCTTTAGCAGGGAAGGCACCTTCTGCCGTAGTAGCGGCCACCAAGGCCAGAGAGGTTGAAGCCCCCAGAGGTGATGGGCACTCCTTCTTCACTCAGGATGCTGCCAACAGCAGCAGATGCAGAAGATCCCACGGCGGTGTTCTGGGGGAAGGAGCTAAGGATGGGTCCGGGCAGGGTCACCACCACAGGAGAGGGCTGGATCACCACCCGGGAGTCCTGGCACTGCCTGACACAGGGCTCGTTGCAGCTGTTGGCCAGTGGGGTTGGGCCACAGGGACGGCACAGATCGTAGCAGGACATGGCTGTGGGATGGAGGTGTACCTGGGAGAGAAGGCAGGGAAAGCACAGGCAGTGTTTGAGGTGCAGCCTGACAGCCTTCCGGGGAAGAGAAAAGGCAAAGACTAGAGAGCAGAGACAGGGTTTGTAGGGAAGAAGAGGCTATTAGGAGCCACAGTCGTGAAGGAGTCCCTGCTGAATTGGAGAATACTTACTCCCCTCTCGCCACCATGGAAAACAAGAATAAGAGAAAAAATGAGAGCGGGATACAAGTTTAAGGTGCTCAGCAACAGCTTCAACAAAGACAAAAGGCAAAGAAAAGAATAAGGGAATAACAAGAGGCAGAGATGGTTGCAGCTCACCTTGTTCACCGAGGAGGAGAAGGCAAGAGAAGTGGATGAGGAAGCCTACAGTTGGACTGCCTTTTATACTGGTCCAAACCACCCCAGGGCCCTAGAGGCAGCCTTGGCACAGGTAATGTGTTCACCAACAAGCTCATCTTGCATGCAAAGCATCCCAATTAAAGAAATGGGGACACTGCTTATGTTCCCTGCAACGCTGCCTGTACCTGAGCAAGGAAAAATGCAGAGACAGTAGAGAGAAGAAGCCAGTCCAGCTCAAGCATCAGGTTCATGGTGATGAAGGAGGACATGGTAATCAAGCTGGGATGTCAGCTCACAGGTCAGAAGATCTAATGATGGTCACTTGGGTCAAGGGAGCCCACTGACTCCTCACTAGAGCCAGAATGACCAGACAGACCCAAGGAGAGGACGGGAAATCAGTAGGAAACTTAGGCTCCAGATTCAGGGGGCTCATGGTCAGGCAGAGGCAAACCTGCAGAAGAACTGGAGCCTTATGCTCCTGCCAGCCACCTGAAGAGAGGGTCAATACCTCAGGAGAGAGCTTAAATAGAGCCCTGGGTCAAGGGGAAGAGGGAGGTGTGAGAAACCCCAGGTGAGGCTCATCAGGGCCATTGGGCCTGTTGTTGCTGCACTCAGGCCACTGATGTGCCAAAAGGGGAAATATGTGCTGTTAAGACACAGGACACCAGTTCTATCCATCACAACAAAGTGAGGAAGGATTTCACAAGGGCAAGTGTAGGGTCCTGCATCTCGGCAGGAATAATCCCAGGCACCAGTACAGGTTGGGGCTGACCTGGTGGAAAGTACCTCTGCAGAGAGAGATCTTGGAGTCCTGGTGAATAACAAGTTGCTTATGAGCCAGCAATGTGCCCTTGTGGCCAAGAAGGCCAACGGCCTCTTGGGCGGCACTAAAAAGAGTGCAGCTAGCAAGTGGAAGGAGGTCATTCTCCCCCACTGCTCTGCCCTGGTGAAGCTGAATCTGGAGTACTGTGTCCAGTTCTGGGCTCCCCAGTTCAAGAAGGAGAGGGAACTACTGGAAACAGTCCAGTCCCAGTTCAAGAAAGAGAGGGAACTACTGGAAACAGTCCAGTAGGGGGCTATGAAGATGATCAAGGGAATGGAACACCTCTCTTATGAGGAAAGGATAAGAGACCTGGGTCTGTTTAGCCTGAGAAGACTGAGAGGGGATCTTATCAATGCTTACAATATCTAAAGAGTGGGTGGCAAGAGGATGGGGTCAGGCTCTTCTCAGTGGTGCCTGGTGACAGGACAAGGGGCAAGGGGCACAAGCTGAAACACAGGCAGTTCCATCTGAACATGTGGAAAAAATTCTTTCCTTTGAGGGTGCCAGAGCACTGGAACAGGCCGCCCAGAGAGGGTGTGGAGTCTCCTCTGGACATACTCAAAACCCGCCTGGAGGCATTCCTGTCCAGGCTGCTTTTGGTGACCCTCCTTTGGCAGGGGCTTGGACTGGATATCTCTGAAGGTCCCTTCCAACCCCTACAATTCTGTGTGATTCTGTGACTTCGTCCTTTAAGAAAGAAGCTTCACTTTGTTTCATAAGGACAAAATTTGTCTTTCCCTCTGAGGTTCATTTCAATCCCATTCCCACCCCAGCATAGACAGGAATTTCACTCTGGGGAAAGGCACTGTAGGGATTCGGACAGAGTATGGGGCAGCACAGGAGGTGCCCCTCACTCTGCCTGAAGCAGGGCTGGGGGCCATGGGACAAAACATCACCTGTGGAGGACAAGAGTATAAAGGAGGAAGGGATAGGCAGCTTGTCTTCTATTACATCCCCTGTGACAGGAGCAGCCACCACATTCCGGTGGAGTTCACCACACCAATTACATGACAACACCACAAACAAACAAGGTAACATCCCTCCCTGATGTCTGTGGTCTTGCAGTTGAGGGCAGAAAGGCAGGAAGACTCAACGGGTGCATCCTGGAGGTTTCCCTTCCCTCCTTTCTCTGGTATGCAAGGAACTAAGAGGGACTTATTAAATGCCCTCACTTCAGTGTCTTGGGCCACAGGTCATGCAAAACCCCCAGCAGGGACTGTGGTGCTCTGCCAACATTGCTGAGTCGTTCAGAAATGGGCTTGGGGAAACAGAGAGACATGAGATCTCAGATCTTAGATGAGAAGGAAGACAAGGAGACATCAAGCTACAATGCAACATTGACTTTAATGAGTATAAAGAGTGAAATAAAGCAGCACATGGTGGAAGGGACCCGGTCCAGGCTGCTACAAGGGCAGCTGGCAGTCAGGCACCCCTTCACAGCAATCGGACACACGGCTTCCTCGCAGACACTTGGAGACTGGAAGATGAGCTGGATGGCTCTCGACTTGCTTCAGGATGAACCCGTGGCACAGGACAGCAGGAGACAACAGGGACTCATGATGTGGAGAAGAAAGCAGGAGTAGTAGAAGACGTCAGCTGGCCATGTTTCCAGACAACACAGGCTGGCACCTCGCTTCCCTCCCTCCTTTGCAGGAGGGAACAAAGGGGCACAACCCATCTGGAAACCCTGGCCACCAGCTCCGTCCTCAGTCCGGCACCTGGCTTTGGGCTTCCTGGTCGATGCACTCACTGGACGTCCAGCCCGGCTTTAGCAGGGCAGGCACCTTCTGCCGTAGTAGCGGCCACCAAGGCCAGAGAGGTTGAAGCCCCCAGAGGTGATGGGCACTCCCTCCTCATTCAGGATGCTGCCAACAGCAGCGGAGGTGGTGGATCCCACGGCGGTGTTCTGGGGGAAGGAGCTGAGGATGGGTCCGGGCAGGGTCACCACCACGGGAGAGGGCTGGATCACCACCCGGGAGTCCTGGCACTGCCTGACACAGGGCTCGTTGCAGCTGTTGGCCAGTGGGGTTGGGCCACAGGGACGGCACAGATCGTAGCAGGACATGGCTGTGGGATGGAGGTGCACCTGGGAGAGAAGGCAGGGAAAGCACAGGCAGTGTTTGAGGTGCAGCCTGACAGCCTTCCAGGGAAGAGAAAAGGCAAAGACTAGAGAGCAGAGACAGGGTTTGTAGGGAAGAAGAGGCTATTAGGAGCCACAGTCGTGAAGGAGTCCCTGCTGAATTGGAGAATACTTACTCCCCTCTCGCCACCATGGAAAACAAGAATAAGAGAAAAAATGAGAGCGGGATACAAGTTTAAGGTGCTCAGCAACAGCTTCAACAAAGACAAAAGGCAAAGAAAAGAATAAGGGAATAACAAGAGGCAGAGATGGTTGCAGCTCACCTTGTTCACCGAGGAGGAGAAGGCAAGAGAAGTGGATGAGGAAGCCTACAGTTGGACTGCCTTTTATACTGGTCCAAACCACCCCAGGGCCCTAGAGGCAGCCTTGGCACAGGTAATGTGTTCACCAACAAGCTCATCTTGCATGCAAAGCATCCCAATTAAAGAAATGGGGACACTGCTTATGTTCCCTGCAACGCTGCCTTTTCATTTCCCTGTTCATGACGTGCCTGTTCAGCCACACAGGCTCCTTTCAAGTGACTGTATTAAAGACCAAAATGTTTCCAGGGAAAATGACACAGAAGTAAAAGAAGAAATATTCCAATGCATGGTACCTGAGCAAGGAAAAATGCAGAGACAGTAGAGAGAAGAAGCCAGTCCAGCTCAAGCATCAGGTTCATGGTGATGAAGGAGGACATGGTAATCAAGCTGGGCAGTCAGCTCACAGGTCAGAAGATCTAATGATGGTCACTTGGGTCAAGGGAGCCCACTGACTGCTCACCAGAGCCAGAATGACCAGACAGACCCAAGGAGAGGACGGGAAATCAGTAGGAAACTTAGGCTCCAGATTCAGGGGGCTCATGGTCAGGCAGAGGCAAACCTGCAGAAGAACTGGAGCCTTATGCTCCTGCCAGCCACCTGAAGAAAGGGTCAATCCCTCAGGAGAGAGCTTAAATAGAGCCCTGGGTCAAGGGGAAGAGGGAGGTGTGAGAAACCCCAGGTGAGGCTCATCAGGGCCATTGGGCCTGTTGTTGCTGCACTCAGGCCACTGATGTGCCAAAAGGGGAAAAATGTGCTGTTAAGACACAGGACACCAGTTCTATCCATCACAACAAAGTGAGGAAGGATTTCACAAGGGCAAGTGTAGGGTCCTGCATCTCGGGAGGAATAATCCCATGCACCAGTACAGGTTGGGGCTGACCTGGTGGAAAGTACCTCTGCAGAGAGAGATCTTGGAGTCCTGGTGAATAACAAGTTGCTTATGAGCCAGCAATGTGCCCTTGTGGCCAAGAAGGCCAACGGCCTCTTGGGCGGCACTAAAAAGAGTGCAGCTAGCAAGTGGAAGGAGGTCATTCTCCCCCACTGCTCTGCCCTGGTGAAGCTGAATCTGGAGTACTGTGTCCAGTCCTGGGCTCCCCAGTTCAAGAAGGAGAGGGAACTACTGGAAACAGTCCAGTTAGGGGGCTATGAAGATGATCAAGGGAATGGAACACCTCTCTTATGAGGAAAGGATAAGAGACCTGGGTCTGTTTAGCCTGAGAAGACTGAGAGGGGATCTTATCAATGCTTACAATATCTAAAGAGTGGGTGGCAAGAGGATGGGGTCAGGCTCTTCTCAGTGGTGCCTGGTGACAGGACAAGGGGCAAGGGGCACAAGCTGAAACACAGGCAGTTCCGTCTGAACATGTGGAAAAAATTCTTTCCTTTGAGGGTGCCAGAGCACTGGAACAGGCCGCCCAGAGAGGGTGTGGAGTCTCCTCTGGACATACTCAAAACCCGCCCGGAGGCATTCCTGTCCAGGCTGCTTTTGGTGACCCTCCTTTGGCAGGGGCTTGGACTGGATATCTCTGAAGGTCCCTTCCAACCCCTACAATTCTGTGTGATTCTGTGACTTCGTCCTTTAAGAAAGAAGCTTCACTTTGTTTCATAAGGACAAAATTTGTCTTTCCCTCTGAGGTTCATTTCAATCCCATTCCCACCCCAGCATAGACAGGAATTTCACTCTGGGGAAAGGCACTGTAGGGATTCGGACAGAGTATGGGGCAGCACAGGAGGTGCCCCTCACTCTGCCTGAAGCAGGGCTGGGGGCCATGGGACAAAACATCACCTGTGGAGGACAAGAGTATAAAGGAGGAAGGGATAGGCAGCTTGTCTTCTATTACATCCCCTGTGACAGGAGCAGCCACCACATTCCGGTGGAGTTCACCACACCAATTACATGACAACACCACAAACAAACAAGGTAACATCCCTCCCTGATGTCTGTGGTCTTGCAGTTGAGGGCAGAAAGGCAGGAAGACTCAACGGGTGCATCCTGGAGGTTTCCCTTCCCTCCTTTCTCTGGTATGCAAGGAACTAAGAGGGACTTATTAAATGCCCTCACTTCAGTGTCTTGGGCCACAGGTCATGCAAAACCCCCAGCAGGGACTGTGGTGCTCTGCCAACATTGCTGAGTCGTTCAGAAATGGGCTTGGGGAAACAGAGAGACATGAGATCTCAGATCTTAGGTGAGAAGGAAGACGAGGAGACATCAAGCTACAATGCAACATTGACTTTAATGAGTATAAAGAGTGAAATAAAGCAGCACATGGTGGAAGGGACCTGGTCCAGGCTGCTACAAGGGCAGCTGGAAGTCAGGCACCCCTTCACAGCAACCACACACACGGAGAGTGGGAGATGAGCTGAATGGCTCTTGACTTGCTTCAGGATGAACCCGTGGCACAGGACAGCAGGAGACAACAGGGACTCATGATGTGGAGAAGAAAGCAGGAGTAGAAGACATCAGCTGGCCATGTTTCCAGACAAGACAGGCTGGCACCTCGCTTCCCTCCCTCCTTTGCAGGAGGGAACAAAGGGGCACAACCCATCTGGAAACCCTGGCCACCAGCTCCGTCCTCAGTCCGGCACCTGGCTTTGGGCTTCCTGGTCGATGCACTCACTGGACGTCCAGCCCGGCTTTAGCAGGGCAGGCACCTTCTGCCGTAGTAGCGGCCACCAAGGCCAGAGAGGTTGAAGCCCCCAGAGGTGATGGGCACTCCCTCCTCATTCAGGATGCTGCCAACAGCAGCAGAGGTGGTGGATCCCACGGCGGTGTTCTGGGGGAAGGAGCTGAGGATGGGTCCGGGCAGGGTCACCACCACGGGAGAGGGCTGGATCACCACCCGGGAGTCCTGGCACTGCCTGACACAGGGCTCGTTGCAGCTGTTGGCCAGTGGGGTTGGGCCACAGGGACGGCACAGATCGTAGCAGGACATGGCTGTGGGATGGAGGTGCACCTGGGAGAGAGGGCAGGGAAAGCACAGGCAGTGTTTGAGGTGCACCCTGACAGCCTTCTGGGGAAGAGAAAAGACAGAGGTTCAGGACCAGGGAGAGGATGCACAGGGAGAAAGAGGGTATTAAGAGCCACAGTCCACAAGGTTTCTCTGCAATGAGAGCCCAAGACCTTCTCCCATCTCCCCTGACTGGAGAACACAACAGAGATGGTGGGAGCAGGATCAAGCAGCAAGGATGTCAGCAAAAGCTACATTTAAAAAAAAAAGACTTGATAAAGACCAAAAGACAAACAGGAGAAATAGGAGAGAGACAGCAAGAGGCAGAGGCAGTTGGAGCTCACCTTGTTCACCGAGGAGGAGAAGGCAAGAGAAGTGGATGAGGGAGACTGCAGTTGGACTGCCTTTTATACGGATTCAGACCACCCCAGGGCCCACAGGCACCCTTGGCGCAGGTAATGTGTTTACCAACAAGCTCATCTTGCATGCAAAGCATCCCAATTAAAGAATGGGGACACTGCTTATGTTCCCTGCAACGCTGCCTTTTCATTTCCCTGTTCATGATGTGCCTGTTCAGCCACACAGGCTCCTTTCAAGTGACTGTATTAGAGACCAAAACTTTTCCACAAGAAATGACACGTCAGCACAGACAGATGACGCAGCCAGTGCTGAGGAGTGTCCCACCTCACGAGGTGATGCCATCCCCTTGCCCTCCAGGGCCTCACTTTAAAGCATTTCCTGGTGAATGGGACAGGTCTCCTCACAGCCCTGAGGCTTCAGCCTGGACATGCACACACAAGGGTGGGCACCATCACTCGCTCACTCTCCTGCTCTGCTCACTCACACTGCACTAGGCATTGCCTTTCCATACAGGCCACCTCTGCTCCTGGGTTTCAGTATATTTCTCTTCAAGATTGGGCTTTGCTCTTGGCAGAAGTTTGCCTGGCTCCTTTTCCATCTTCCTTTTCTCTTTCATCCCTTCCTGCCTTAAACAGTGACTCCAGTTGTTCTGAATTCATCTCCAAACACTCTCTGCTGGACACATCTTTCAAAGTTGGAGAAAGCCCAGTGACCAATGCATGAGCTGTCCAACCAATACAACTCCTTCTTCCTGCCCGTGTCTTAGCCACAGCTGCTGCTTTTTCCTGGTGAATGGGACAGGCCTCCTCACAGCCCTGAGGCTTCAGCCTGGACATGCACACACAAGGGTGGGCACCATCACTCGCTCACTCTCCTGCTCTGCTCACTCACACTGCACTAAGCATTGCCTTTCCATACAGGCCACCTCTGCTCTTGGGTTTCAGACTGTCTCTCTCTCTCTGAGACTGAGCTTTGTTCTCAGCAGACGTTTGCCTGGCTCCTTTTCCATCTTCCTTTTCTCTTTCATCCCTTCCTGCCTTAAACAGTGACTCCAGTTGTTCTGAATTCATCTCCAAACACTCTCTGCTGGACACATCTTTCAAAGTTGGAGAAAGCCCAGTGACCAATGCATGAGCTGTCCAACCAATACAACTCCTTCTTCCTGCCCGTGTCTTAGCCACAGCTGCTGCTTTGGCCACCAGGAACCACCATATACTTGGTAAGATTTCCACAGGACATCCAACCCTGCTCAGCAGAGAGCAGGGTCCATGAATCTTTGCAAGGACAGTTGGAGGAGCAGAGCGTAAGGGCTACGTCCTCCTCTACCGGAAGCATGACCTGAGGAGCACGACCAAATTATTGCCTGTGGATGAAAATGGGTGGGAAGGAAACAGAGAATAGAGCTGGCAGGGTACCACTCCCCAGCTTGAGGCCTGGTCGGAGGGACAAAAGTATCACTGCTTGGGACCTTTCCAAGCACAGCCTAAGTGGGGTATCTGGAGTATTTGCTGCATGTCTGCTCCAGGGTCATGTCTTAGGACACAGTGACACACACAGAAGGTCTCCACAACACTCCACAAACTGCTCCGCTGGGGGCAAAGATGCTTTTCTTGCTCCCTTGTAGCCCTCCAGAGAGTTTCCAGGACATATCACTGGTGCTACCCGTCACTTTCAGATGAGGGAGGAAAATCCCTGTGTGTCCATCCCCCTTCCTTACCTACTTTACACACTCATACCAAATACAACCAATCTTGACTTGCTTCAGGATGAACCCGTGGCACAGGACAGCAGGAGACAACAGGGACTCATGATGTGGAGAAGAAAGCAGGAGTAGTAGAAGACGTCAGCTGGCCATGTTTCCAGACAACACAGGCTGGCACCTCGCTTCCCTCCCTCCTTTGCAGGAGGGAACAAAGGGGCACAACCCATCTGGAAACCCTGGCCACCAGCTCCGTCCTCAGTCCGGCACCTGGCTTTGGGCTTCCTGGTCGATGCACTCACTGGACGTCCAGCCCGGCTTTAGCAGGGCAGGCACCTTCTGCCGTAGTAGCGGCCACCAAGGCCAGAGAGGTTGAAGCCCCCAGAGGTGATGGGCACTCCCTCCTCATTCAGGATGCTGCCAACAGCAGCAGAGGTGGTGGATCCCACGGCGGTGTTCTGGGGGAAGGAGCTGAGGATGGGTCCGGGCAGGGTCACCACCACGGGAGAGGGCTGGATCACCACCCGGGAGTCCTGGCACTGCCTGACACAGGGCTCGTTGCAGCTGTTGGCCAGTGGGGTTGGGCCACAGGGACGGCACAGATCGTAGCAGGACATGGCTGTGGGATGGAGGTGCACCTGGGAGAGAGGGCAGGGAAAGCACAGGCAGTGTTTGAGGTGCACCCTGACAGCCTTCTGGGGAAGAGAAAAGACAGAGGTTCAGGACCAGGGAGAGGATGCACAGGGAGAAAGAGGGTATTAAGAGCCACAGTCCACAAGGTTTCTCTGCAATGAGAGCCCAAGACCTTCTCCCATCTCCCCTGACTGGAGAACACAACAGAGATGGTGGGAGCAGGATCAAGCAGCAAGGATGTCAGCAAAAGCTACATTTAAAAAAAAAAGACTTGATAAAGACCAAAAGACAAACAGGAGAAATAGGAGAGAGACAGCAAGAGGCAGAGGCAGTTGGAGCTCACCTTGTTCACCGAGGAGGAGAAGGCAAGAGAAGTGGATGAGGGAGACTGCAGTTGGACTGCCTTTTATACGGATTCAGACCACCCCAGGGCCCACAGGCACCCTTGGCGCAGGTAATGTGTTTACCAACAAGCTCATCTTGCATGCAAAGCATCCCAATTAAAGAATGGGGACACTGCTTATGTTCCCTGCAACGCTGCCTTTTCATTTCCCTGTTCATGATGTGCCTGTTCAGCCACACAGACTCCTTTCAAGTGACTGTATTAGAGACCAAAACTTTTCCACAAGAAATGACACGTCAGCACAGACAGATGACGCAGCCAATGCTGAGGAGTGTCCCACCTCACGAGGTGATGCCATCCCCTTGCCCTCCGGGGCCTCACTTTAAAGCATTTCCTGGTGAATGGGACAGGTCTCCTCACAGCCCTGAGGCTTCAGCCTGGACATGCACACACAAGGGTGGGCACCATCACTCGCTCACTCTCCTGCTCTGCTCACTCACACTGCACTAGGCATTGCCTTTCCATACAGGCCACCTCTGCTCCTGGGTTTCAGTATATTTCTCTTCAAGATTGGGCTTTGCTCTTGGCAGAAGTTTGCCTGGCTCCTTTTCCATCTTCCTTTTCTCTTTCATCCCTTCCTGCCTTAAACAGTGACTCCAGTTGTTCTGAATTCATCTCCAAACACTCTCTGCTGGACACATCTTTCAAAGTTGGAGAAAGCCCAGTGACCAATGCATGAGCTGTCCAACCAATACAACTCCTTCTTCCTGCCCGTGTCTTAGCCACAGCTGCTGCTTTGGCCACCAGGAACCACCATATACTTGGTAAGATTTCCACAGGACATCCAACCCTGCTCAGCAGAGAGCAGGGTCCATGAATCTTTGCAAGGACAGTTGGAGGAGCAGAGCGTAAGGGCTACGTCCTCCTCTACCGGAAGCATGACCTGAGGAGCACGACCAAATTATTGCCTGTGGATGAAAATGGGTGGGAAGGAAACAGAGAATAGAGCTGGCAGGGTACCACTCCCCAGCTTGAGGCCTGGTCGGAGGGACAAAAGTATCACTGCTTGGGACCTTTCCAAGCACAGCCTAAGTGGGGTATCTGGAGTATTTGCTGCATGTCTGCTCCAGGGTCATGTCTTAGGACACAGTGACACACACAGAAGGTCTCCACAACACTCCACAAACTGCTCCGCTGGGGGCAAAGATGCTTTTCTTGCTCCCTTGTAGCCCTCCAGAGAGTTTCCAGGACATATCACTGGTGCTACCCGTCACTTTCAGATGAGGGAGGAAAATCCCTGTGTGTCCATCCCCCTTCCTTACCTACTTTACACACTCATACCAAATACAACCAACCCCATTGTGCCAAAAACTAACAGAGGTCTCACATCGCCCTTTACACCAAAGCCCTGATGGTGACATGTCCCTTCAACTAATGTGGATGTCCCTCCACTTCCAGGGTTTGGAAGAAGTGCTTGGGGGAGAGAAATGCAGAGCCACATTGCAAGTGGTAACCTGTTGTCAGAGCCTTGGCCAATTGGACATTAGGTCGCAGTGAAATGTCTTGCCATATCAACGGCATTTCAAAATGCCATTCAAAATTTTTCATTTCAAAAAATGAAAAAAAGGAAGACCAGAGGAACTACAGGCTGGTCAGTCTCACCTTTGTGCCTGGAAAGATCATGGAGCAGATCCTCCTGGAAACTACACTAAGACACACAGAAAACAATGAGGTGAGCTGTGAGAGCAACACGGCTTCACAAAGAGTGAATCATGCCTGACAAATCTGGTGGTCTCCACGACAGTGTTACAGTGTTGGTGGATAAGGGATGAGCAACTGACATCACCTACTTGGACTTGTGTGTCCACCTGGTCTGGTGGGAGGTGTCCCTTCCCAGGGCAGGGGGTGGGACTGGATGAGGTTCAAGGCCCCTTCCAACTCTAAGCATTCTATGATTTTGCTTTTTCCAGTTCCTTGATGGACTCTTCATACACATCTGCTGCAGCTCTGTTGCGGACCCATTAATCAAAGGCTTGCCTCATCAACTGGAAGCCAGTATCCAACCTTGCTTACTAATAATACTTCCCCTGGGGAAGTTCTTGGTCACCCTGTGCAGACTCGGAAAACTCCATACAACCCTCCAATACCCCATGTTTTTTCTAATGGTCATAGTCCTTGAGGGTTGCCAGCTCCTCTGGGCACAACAGAGGTCGAACACCTAGTCTTGCCCGCCCACCCATTCCCGCAGATCAGCATCACGTTCTCCCATGGACACCTTGGCTGGGTTTCTCAGGAGGGAAGAAACACAAGGAGACATCAAACTACAATGCAACATTGACTTTAATGAGTATAAAGAGGAAATAAAGCAGCACATGGTGGAAGGGACCCAGTCCAAGCTGCTACAAGGGCAGCTGGCAGTCAGGCACCCCTTCACAGCAATCGGACACACGGCTTCCTCACAGACACTTGGAGAGTGGAAGATGAGCTGGATGGCTCTCGACTTGTTTCAGGATGAACCCGTGGCACAGGACAGCAGGAGACAACAGGGACTCATGATGTGGAGAAGAAAGCAGGAGTAGTGGAAGACGTCAGCTGGCCATGTTTCCAGACAACACAGGCTGGCACCTCGCTTCCCTCCCTCCTTTGCAGGAGGGAACAAAGGGGCACAACCCATCTGGAAACCCTGGCCACCAGCTCCGTCCTCAGTCCGGCACCTGGCTTTGGGCTTCCTGGTCGATGCACTCACTGGACGTCCAGCCCGGCTTTAGCAGGGCAGGCACCTTCTGCCGTAGTAGCGGCCACCAAGGCCAGAGAGGTTGAAGCCCCCAGAGGTGATGGGCACTCCCTCCTCATTCAGGATGCTGCCAACAGCAGCAGAGGTGGTGGATCCCACGGCGGTGTTCTGGGGGAAGGAGCTGAGGATGGGTCCGGGCAGGGTCACCACCACAGGAGAGGGCTGGATCACCACCCGGGAGTCCTGGCACTGCCTGACACAGGGCTCGTTGCAGCTGTTGGCCAGTGGGGTTGGGCCACAGGGACGGCACAGATCGTAGCAGGACATGGCTGTGGGATGGAGGTGTACCTGGGAGAGAAGGGAGGGAAAGCACAGACAGTGTTTGAGGTGCAGCCTGACAGCCTTCTGGGGAAGAGAAAAAACAGAGGTTCAAGACCAGAGAGAGGATGCATAGGGAGAAAGAGGGTATTAGGAGCTGCAGTCCACAAGGTTTCTCTGCAGTGAGGGCCCAGGACCTTCTCCCACTTCCCCTCACTGGAGAATAAGGACAACAGAGATGATGGGAGCAGGATCAAGCAGCAAGGTTGTCAGCAAAAGCTACATCAAGAAAAGGACTCGATCAAGGCCAGAAGACAAACAGGAGAAATAGGAGAGAGACAGCAAGAGGCAGAGGCAGCTGGAGCTCACCTTGTTCACCGAGGAGGAGAAGGCAAGAGAAGTGGATGAGGGAGACTGCAGTTGGACTGCCTTTTATACTGGTTCAGACCACCCCAGGCCCTAGAGGCACCCTCGGCGCAGGTAATGTGTTCACCAACAAGCTCATCTTGCATGCAAAACATCCCAATTAAAGAAATGGGGACACTGCTTATGTTCCCTGCAACGCTGCCTTTTCATTTCCCTGTTCATGACATGCCCATTCCACCACACAGGCTCCTTTCAAGCGACTGTATTAGAGACCAAAGTGTTTCCGCAAGAAATGACACGTCAGCACAGACAGATGACGCAGCCAGTGCTGAGGAGTGTCCCACCTCACGAGGTGATGCCATCCCCTTGCCCTCCAGGGCCTCACTTTAAAGCGTTTCCTGATGAATGGGACAGGTCTCCTCACAGCCCTGAGGCTTCAGCCTGGACATGCACACACAAGGGTGGGCACCATCACTCGCTCACTCTCATGCTCTGCTCACTCACACTGCACTAGGCATTGCCTTTCCATACAGGCCACCTCTGCTCTTGGGTTTCAGACTGTCTCTCCCTCTCTGAGATTGAGCTTTGTTCTCAGCAGAAGTTTGCCTGGCTGTTTTTCCACCTTCTCTCCTTCATCCCTTCCTGCCTTCAGCAGCAGACTACGAGTGGTAAGGGATTAAGGCCATTCCCCCTCCAACACTTTCTGCTGGACATGTCATGCAAAGTTGCAGGCAGCTCAGTGACCCAAGCATATGCTGCCCAACTGATACAACTTCTTCTTCCTGCCCATGTCTTTGCCCCAGCTGCTGCTTGGACCACCAAGAGTCACTATACACTAGGCAGGATTTCCAGAGGACACGCAACCCTGCTCAGCAGAATACAATGTCCACAAGCCTTTGCAAGGATGGTTGGAGGAAGACAGCACAAGATGTGCCTCCTCCTCTGCCTGAAGCACCACCAGAGGAGCAGGATCAAATTATTGCTTGCGGAAGAAAAGGGCATGGGATGGAGGGACTAAAAATAGAATTTACAGAGTACCACTCCCTCAATCTCACAGCTTGAGGCCTGTTTGGAGGCACAATGGATCACCACCTGGGACCTCTCCAGGCACAGCTTGCACAGCACTCGAGTGGGGTTTCTGGAATATTTGCTACATGTCTGCTCCAGAGTCATGTACCTTCAGGACACAGTGACACACAGAACTCCGCAACACAATGCTTTTGACTACAAGACTGCTCCACTGGTGACAGAGGTGTTTTTTTATACTCCCTTGTAGCCCTCCAGAGAGTTTCCAAGACATGTCACTCCCTTGGCCACCCACCCTTTTTCCCTCCACAGAATCACATTTCTGCTGGACAGCTTGGCTGTGTGTATGAGGTGGGAAGGAGGACGAGGAGACAGCAGGTTACAATGCAACATTGACTTTAATGAGTATAAAGAGTGAAATAAAGCAGCACATGGTGGAAGGGACCTGGTCCAGGCTGCTACAAGGGCAGCTGGCAGTCAGGCACCCCTTCACAGCAGTGGGGAACACGGCTTCCTCACAGACACTTGAAGAGTGGAAGATGAGCTGGATGGCTCTCGACTTGCTTCAGGATTAACCCGTGGCACAGGACAGCAGGAGACAACAGGGACTCATGATGTGGAGAAGAAAGCAGGAGTAGTAGAAGACATCAGCTGGCCATGTTTCCAGACAACACAGGCTGGCACCTTGCTTCCCTCCCTCCTTTGCAGGAGGGAACAAAGGGGCACAACCCATCTGGAAACCCTGGCCACCAGCTCCATCCTCAGTCCGGCACCTGGCTTTGGGCTTCCTGGTCGATGCACTCACTGGACATCCAGCCCGGCTTTAGCAGGGCAGGCACCTTCTGCCGTAGTAGCGGCCACCAAGGCCAGAGAGGTTGAAGCCCCCAGAGTTGATGGGCACTCCCTCCTCATTCAGGATGCTGCCAACAGCAGCGGAGGTGGTGGATCCCACAGCGGTGTTCTGGGGGAAGGAGCTGAGGATGGGTCCGGGCAGGGTCACCACCACAGGAGAGGGCTGGATCACCACCCGGGAGTCCTGGCACTGCCTGACACAGGGCTCGTTGCAGCTGTTGGCCAGTGGGGTTGGGCCACAGGGACGGCACAGATCGTAGCAGGACATGGCTGTGGGATGGAGGTGCACCTGGGAGAGAGGGCAGGGAAAGCACAGGCAGTGTTTGAGGTGCAGCCTGACAACCTACTTGGTGAGAGAAAAGGCAGAGGCTGGTGAACAAGGACAAGCTGCACTGGGAGGAAGGGAGACTAAAGATCCCTGATCCCCAAGGTTTCCCTGCAGATAAAGTCCTACACATTCTACCATCTAAGCTGCACGGAGAGTAAGAAGAACAGAGATTATGGGAGCAGTATGAAGGAGTAAGGCTCTCAGCAGAATGTACTTTAAAAAAAAAGACTCTATCAAGTCCAGAAGACAAAGAGGAGAAAAAGAGAAAGAGAAGAGTTAGGCAAAGGCAATTGTAACTCACCTTGTTCACCG